>NW_012116422.1:2874113-2878962 GCF_000951035.1 Colobus angolensis palliatus
AAATAAATAAATAAATAAATAAATAAATAAATAAATAAATAAATAAATAAATAAAGATGGGGGAAGACATGTAGGTATGGGAAATGTCACCAAATACACACACATTCTTATTTCCCTGTGCTGCTACCTACTCAGCATAGTTTACTAAAGGTAAAATTCTTTACGTAAGAAGAATTCTTATTATTATTCTATCAAGAAGAGTCAACAGAGGAAGATTCAACAGAGGAATCTCTGCCTCTAATTTATAATCTAAGGTAGTATCTGTTGAAGAACTTCAAGGATCTCTACTACACTAAAAAAAAAAAAAAAAAGAAAAAACAAAAAAAAAAAAAAACCTCTGTCATGTGAGATCTAAACATATTCAGACTATATATATATTTGTTTGTTTGTTTGTTTGTTTGTTTTGAGACAGAGTCTTGCTCTGTCGCCCAGGCTGGAGTGCAGTGGCCCAAACTCGGCTCACTGCAAGCTCCGCCTCCCGGGTTCACGCCATTCTCCTGTCTCAGCCTCCCGAGTAGCTGGGACTACACACGCCCGACACCACTCCCGGCTAATTTTTTGTATTTTTTGTGGAGATGGGGTTTCACAGTGTTGGCCAGGCTGGTCTCGATCTCCTGACCTTGTGATCCGCCCGCCTCGGCCTCCCAAAGTGCTGGGATTACAAGCGTGAGCCACCGTGCTCAGCCTCAGACAATATTTTAAAGTCTATCACATTAAACTAAAATATTTTATGGGGTAAGATTAAACCAAGTCATTCTAGTGCTTTCACAAACGTGCATTCACACAAGTTAACAATCCAACAGACAATCCTTTCTTCATGTGAACACACTCTGGTTTGTGTATCACAGTTGACATCTATTTTGTGTAGAAAAAAAAGAAATAGCTGGTGTCAATTGTAATGAACAGAGGATCTCAGAAAAATAATGTAGTAAGTTAGTAAACAACAAAAAAACAAAAAAAAAAAAACAGGCCAGGCGCGGTGGCTCACGCCTATAATCCCCGCACTATAGGAGATCGAGGTGGGCGGATCACGAGGTCAGGAGATCGAGACCATTCCTGGTTAACATGGTGAAATCCCGTCTCTACTTAAAAATACAAAAAATTAGCAGGGCGTGGTGGCGGGCGCCTGTAGTCCCAGCTACTCCAGAGGTTGAGGCAGGAGAATGGCGTGAACCCGGGAGGCAGAGCTTGCAGTGAGCCCAGACAGCGCCACTGCACTCCAGTCTGGGCAACAAAGCAAAACTCCGTCTCAAAAAAACAAAACAAAACAAACAAACAAACAAAAAACCCAATAAATTAGTAAAACTCTTTCCCACCCACCCCCCTTTTTTTTTGGACAGGGTCTCACTTTGTTGCCCAGGCTGAAATACAGCAGCACAAACATAGCTCACTGTAGCCTCGACCTCCTGGGTTCAAGCCCCCCATGTAGCTGGGACCACAGGCACATGCCACCCTGCCCAGCTTTTTTTATTTTTCATATATTTGTCCAATGTCACATGCAATTTTTTTCTTTTTTTTTTTTTTTTGAGACAGCATCTCGCCATGTTGCCCAGGCTGATCTCGAATTCCAGGGCTCAAGAAATCCTCCCCGCTTGGCCTCCCAAAGTGCTGGGATTACAGTAAAACTCTTAAAACATTTTCAATAATTGAGTTCCTTGAAATTTTTTACTGAAGAAAAGAGAGATAAACAGGACCTACAACTGAGTACATTACTCAGAAAACTACTAACAGGAATTTCTGAAAATAATTTTTGCATTTATCACTTCACCTTAGTTATAATTCAGGAATTTATAAATTATTGTTTTCTGATACATTTAATTTTCCTGCCAAAGTACAAAAAACATGTTTTAAAATAAAATTTAAAATTGAAATAACTGAGAGCCAACTAACTTAACTTTTAAAAGAACAGTTTTGCTATGGGTGAGCACCTTTAAAGGACACACGCTGCGAGGGGAGGAATGATTATAAAGAAATTTCCACCACGCAGTACAGAATTCACAGTCATCAGCAAATCCCTTCTTTCACCCTTCACTTTCTTGTTATTACTGAAACCTGTCTCTCCCTTAAGGACACATTTTCCCTTCAGCCCGTTTAAGTAATACCTGTTTTTTCTCCCACATCCTGTACCACTGAGTCTCCAGGAGGCACAGCTCTCCTCCTCATTGCCCTTTTCAGACCATTCTCCCATTCTCCTCCCTAAATGCCTCCAGCTTTGATTCTCTTATCTTAAGCTATCATCCACTAACTTACTTTCATCCACCAACTCCAAGGTCATGCCCCCTAATTCTTAATGATCTTTAGCTCCTGGCTCTAGAGTTCACTCTATCTAAGAAAAGTACTCCTGCCTTGATTTCAAACTCTTTGACCTCCTCTCTTCTCATGACCTAGCCCCTCCTCTTTACCTCAGCCACTCACTCCCAGAGTGATTATCTATTATCACAACTCTTCCATAATCTCAATTTCTTGAATTCTACTTGCTGACATGACCTCCTATCCTTCCAGTTCATTCCCTGGTATTCTCAACCCATCAACACCTCCAACCCTCTAATCCTCTTCATTCCTTTACGGTCACCACCAAACCTTGCCCAATACACTCTCTTATCTCTTTATTCAGATTCAATTCTGTGTCAGCTATTATAATTGCTTTATAATCACTCTCTTACATCCATCGTCAATTCCCTTCCCCTTTGTCCACTTTGACCCATTCACTTGGTGAGACTACACTCATCCCTATTTATTAATAAATCAAGCTGACTACTCACATCTGCACCCAGCAGCTGAACATGGCTGGAAAAAATATACAACCATGCTACTGTTTTCATTTCATTTTAAATTCAACACCAAAGATTCAGGTATACATTTAAAGTTGTTGGCAATTAAAATTGTTGGCAATTATATTTTCCTAGTCCACTTACCCTTCTACTCTCTTAGGATACCAATCACATTTTCCTCTATCCACAAACTTCAAATGTCTTCTCTGTTACCCTCATTTTCAACTGATGACATCACTTCCTAACTTTTCTGAGAAAAATTAAAAGAACTTCCAAGAACTACCCCAGAATTCTAGACTCATAAATCCAACCACTTACTTGACATCGCCTCTTGGATGTCTGACATTGACATTAATATGTTCAAAATGAATTCTGGCTGGCTTTCAGGAAGACAAACACACTCTTTCTTATTTCTCCCACTAATAACAACTAAAAGCTCTAGACATTATGTATAAAATAACACAAGAACACTCTGAAAGTTGGAAAGAACTGGGTAGAACCGTTAGAGACCTCAGGATATGGGAAACAACATGGTGGTGACTTCCTTGGGTTTTTCTTTTTACCTCATATATCCCAGGTTAAAGACAAAAAATAAAATGGCAGACTTCATCCCTAACATATCCACAGTGCATTAAATATAAACGACCTAAATACATCAGTTAAAAAACAGAGATTGGCAGACTCAACTATATGATATCCACAGAAAGTTTATTTTATTATTTTTTTGAGACAGGGTCTCACTTTGTCACCCAGGCTGAAGTGCAGTGGCACAAACACATTTATAGAAGCTTTATTCTTAATAGCAAAAAACTGGAAACAATCAGGCATCCTTCAACAGATAAACAAAGTGTAGTCTATCTATACCATAGAATATTACTCAGCAATGTAAAGGAACAAACGACCAGGACCAGTGGCTCACACCTGTAATCCGGGCACTTTGGGAGGCTGAGGTGGGTGGATCACAAGGTCAGGAGTTCGAGACTAGCCTGGCCAACATGGTGAAACTTCATCTCTACTAAAAATACAAAAATTAGCCAGGTGTGGTGGTGTGCACCTATGATCCCAGCTACTCAGGAGGCTGAGACAGGAGAACTGCTTGAACCCAGGAGGCAGAGGTTGCAGTGAGCTGAGATAGCGCTACTACACTCCAGCCTGGGCGACAGAGCGAGACTCTGTGTCAAGTAATAATAATAACAATAAAAAATTTTTAAATTAAATTAAAATTTAAAAAGGAACAAACTATTGACACGTGCAACAACCTGGGTGGATCTTCAGAGAATTATGCTGAGTGAAAAGAGTCAATCCCAAAAGTTACATACTGTATGATTCCATTTATGTAAGATTCTCAAAATTACCAACTTACACAAATGGATAATTTGTGGTTGCCAGGAGTTCAGGAGGGGTGAGGTAGGAGAGAAGTGGGGTGGCTTTGTAAGGGCAATCTGAGATACCCTTATGGTGATGGTAATGCCCCATATTTTGACTGTACCAATGTTAATATCCTGGTCATGATACTGCACTATTGTTTTGAAAGATGTTACTATTAGGAAAACTGGGTAGGGGATATGCAGGATCTCTATATTATTTCTTACAACTGCAAGTGAATCTATAATTATCTCAAAATAAAAAGTTTAAATAAATTCCTATGACCCACTTAAAAAACAAACAAAAAAAAAACTTGTTCTACCTAGTCTCCATCTCCATTAATGGCAACTACATCTAGTTACTAAAACTAAAAACCTTGGAGTTGTCATTTTTTTAACATCCCACATCCAATCTGTTATTCTAACAAATGCAGCATTTAAGGGCTTTTCACCCTCCACTGCTCCTGCCTGGTCCAAGTAACCATTATCTCACATGAATTACTACAATAGCCTCCTAATTAATCTGTCTGCTTCCACCCTAACCTCTACTGTCTATACTCAACACAGCAGCCAGAGTCATTCTGTAAAAACCGAATGTTAACTCCTGTACTTAAGACCCTCCAGGCCGGGCGCGGTGGCTCAAGCCTGTAATCCCAGCACTTTGGGAGGCCGAGACGGGCGGATCACGAGGTCAGGAGATCGAGACCATCCTGG
>NW_012116422.1:2879967-2885345 GCF_000951035.1 Colobus angolensis palliatus
AAAAAAAAAAAAAAAAAGTATTCAGAACAAAGGTACAACTCTGACTTTATGGATTTAACTGTTGACTTTCTACGAGCATATAAATAAGACTTCTAAATCTTCCCTTTCCTAATTGATATTACCTCTGTAGTTGAAGTTTGACATTTTAAAAATAAAGCTTAGGCCGGACACGGTGGCTCACACCTGTAACCCCAACACTTTGGGAGGCCGAGGCAGGCGGATCGCTTCAGCTCAGGAGTTCAAGACCAGCCTGGCCAACACGGCAAAACCCCATCTCTACAAAAATACAAAAATTAGCTGGGCACGGTGGCAGGCACCTGTGGTCCCAGCTATTCAGGGGGCTGAAATGGGAGGACTGCTTGAGCCCAGGAAGCAGAGGTTGCAGTGGGCCAAGTTTGTGCCACTGCACTCCAGCCTCGGCGACAGAGCAAAACCACGTCTCAAACAAACAAAAAAGGCCGGGCACGGTGGCTCAGGCCTGTAATTCCAGCACTATGGGAGGCCAAAGCGGGCAGATCACGAGGTCAGGAGATGGAGATATCCTGGCTAACACGATGAAACCCCGTCTCTACTAAAAATACAAAACTAGCCAGGTGTGGCATACACCTGTAGTCCCAGCTACTCAGGAGGCTGAGGCAGCAGAATCACTTGAACCTGGGAGGTGGAGGTTGCAATGAGCCGAGATCGTGCCACTGCACTCCAGCCTGGCAACAGACTCAAAAAAAAACACCTTTCTAAATTTCATTCTCCCCTTCCACTGGTCCCTTTTTAAAAACTGCCCTAAAATAAAACTATATCGGCATGTATTAAACTGAAGAATGTAGAGGACCCCCGAGAACTCATTCACACAATGGTTTGAGAAACAATGCCTTAAAAATGAAATGCATTATACATTAAGTTTAGGTGATCATCTGGGGACAATATAATGGCAAATGTAGAGAAGCAGGCATTTTTGAAATGGCATGACCAAGAGTTAATCACCCAGTGATCTGAACTGCTTATGTTAATTTTTCAGACTTTATCAAAACAAAAACATAAAACAAAAATTCTTACAGACTGACAAGCATATAACCAAGCATTGACATTTTTTAAAACCTAATATGGAACAAATTTAAATAAATCTAATGTGGTTTACAATCTACCTTTGTAAAGTCACTTGAAATTTGGAACTCAACACATTCTAGACTAATTTTCTTACTATAGGAATGACTACTTTGAAATTATAAGGTATACTTACAAAAAATACTTATATCCCAAGCTACACTAGTGCACTGGAGCTGCTCGCTTATTAAAACCATGTATGTTCGTTTTCATTTAGGTTCTTTTCAGGACAGAATCATTTGAATTTATGACATTTTAAACTGGTATATGTAAAGACTTAATTTAAAGGATAAAGATTCTCTAGAATGACTCAGTATAGTTAGAACAATATTTATAGGTCTCTAACAAATAAAAGTAAAGACTAAAGGACACTTAACACTCCACATTCTGCCTCACTGCTTGCCCAATTTTCAACCACCTCTTAGGGGAAAAAAAGCTGTTTCTGAAACTACAGTTGCCAGATATATATCCCTTAAGCATTCCAGCAGGAAATATAAACGTCTGTGTTTCATTTTTCTTAGATGATTAAATGGCCAAAACAAGCTACTTAAGTTCTTTAGGAATGGAAACATCTGCATCAACCAGGGAAATCCTCATTACATTTCACTAATGATGAAAGGGCCTTGGGAAATGGACAGCAATCCTTCCTCAGAGACTGCAAAGACTTCTAAGAGGGCGTCCAGTTAGCAACACTGAAATGTTGCTGAGGAAACATAAGTATGTGCCCACAGTACTGTAGCAGAGGAATGTAGGGCTGGACAGGTCCTGTTGGCAAGAAAGAAAACACTATACCAGGTCATACTGTTTTGCAGCTGAAAATTCAGCTTTTAGGGAGAAACGCAGGATTGTGTCTTGGCCTGAAAGAAAAATGGAACTACTAAACAAAATACCGTTTAAGCCTTACAAGTTCTTATTAGTGGATTTTTCCCACCAAGTATCAGGCACTGGTTTACAGATTTCCTAATTTCTCAATAAAAACCTTCAATCTCTTGATTTCACCGTGCAACATTTGCAAGAAATGAAATCTTTTATCAATCAAATCCTACAGATCCATTAAAATGAGGCAGGGTTATCCTGGTTAACTCAGAACACAGGGAAGAGGAATCATGATCTCCCTCGTCCCCAGACTCCTCTCCGCCTCGCAAGCCTTCAGAGGCCCAGCGCCCCAGTGCTCTGAATCTTTATCCAACACCAGAACCTCCCAGGCCTCAAATATGCACCAGTACCCAAAGACAGCTCTTTCCCTTTCCCTTTCCCTCTCGGAAATATTCCATTGGCTCAGTCCAGTCACTGGATTACTGCCCCTGTCCGCCTCGGTCTTTACCACTGACCTCTCCCATTCTGGAAAACCCCCACCTTTCCTTGGTCCTGCAAGATTCCTGAGTCCCCCAATCTCAGGACCCTTTCCAGACCCTACACCCCCAGCCCCGGCCATCTCCTCTGCCCGTCGCTACTCTCTCTTCTAGAGTCTCCAAACTTTCCGATCCAAGAAATTTTGGAGACCCCACCACCGCCATTCCTTGTGGCAGCCCATTCTTCAACAATCTCTAGGCGCCAACACCACTCCTCCCTTCCCGCCCATCTACACATCCTGCTCCCTGCTCCCAGGGTCCCTGCATCTCTCAGGGACCCCACTGCTCAGGCCCCTTGGAGACCCTACCACCTTGGACCCCTTCAGACACCATACTCTCCTTTCTCAGGTCCGCGGAGACCCTGCCCCAACCAGACACCGCCGTCTGCTCCTGACACTCGGAAGCGCCCTTTCCCTGGCCCGGCCTGTCTCCTGGCCTGCCCCCGAGCCTCCCAGCCTTGCTAAGCCCGCACGGCTGCCGCGCCCCCTTTACCACTGGATAGAGCAGCGGACACAAGCAGGAGCGCCAAGACCAGCGGCCGCGCCAACCCCGCAAGGGCTTGGATGGCCGACCCGGGCAGCAGTTTCGCTTGTTCTGGCCCCTTCATCCTCTTCAGGACGACAGCGGCCATAACGGACTCGACTGAGAGCCTGCGCTGTTGCTAGGCTCTGCGCCATGACGTCAGACGCCGCGGCCCTCGGCACTTACGTCCCAGCGTGGTGTCGTCGAAGCCTGGAGGCGTGCTCTGGAAACCGGAATAAAAAGGAAGGATTTCAGGGAGGAGGGAGTTGCAGCTAGGCGAGTGTGGGGGCTGCTACACGCTTGGCTGCGGGTTAAAGGTAGAATGTAACATGCTGAAGAGGGCCAAACCGAGCCCCTCCCTGCTGCCCGCATGATTGGATACTATACAGCCAAAAAAAGCGTTTTAGCCATTTTAAAAAGGAAAATCAAGCTGTAGAATAGACTGATCACGAAAGCGAAGTAACTGCTCTTCCTCGCTCAAAGGCGAAAGAAACACAAATGTTAAGTAGTCCTATTTGGGTGATGGGATTATAAGTAATTTTTAAAATTCTTTCTCGCAGTCATTTATTTTTTTCAACAAAAGATTTAGCGCCTCTCCCTATTTAAGATACAGCAGTGAACAAAACGAACCCCCAGCCTTGGTAGAGTTTATTTTCTTGTGAGGGCGACTGTGGTGTAAAATACACACCACGCAAGATGATAAAGATATTATGGACCGGCCCGAGTGCAGTGGCACCCAGCACTTTGGGAGGCCGAGGCAGGCGGATCACCTGAGGTCAGGAATTCGAGACCAGCCTGGCCAACATGCAGAAACGCCGTCTCTATTAAAAATACAAAAATTAGCCAGGCATGGTGGTGCGTGTCTGTAATCGCAGCTACTGAGGAGGCTGAGGTAGGAGAATCGCTGTAACTCGGGAGATGGAGGCTGCGGTGAGCCGAGATGCCACTGCACTCTAGCCTGGGCCACAGAGAGAGAGACTGTCTCAAAAAAAAAAAAAAAGAAGAAGAAATTGTGGCGGAAAGGTAGGTAGCTAGGAAGTAGGGGTGAGGGACTGCCATTGAAAGTAACTTCGATTTCCTAAAATAAGCTTCTCTTTTTAAATTTTGTTACTTCAAATCCCCAGTATATAAAAATGCAAACTTACAAACTTCCAAGTTCACCTAGGGCCCTGGCACCATACTTTGCTCTGTGTGTACGTTCTGTGAATGTCTCCTTAATAAACAGATACAGGCTTCAATTCATAAAAGTTCCATTTGATCAATTTCAGGAAAATCAATGTGACGTTAAGCAAGACATTTATTGTACCCACAGCTTCACCACTCTGGTCTCTATGACTCCCTGCGAAGATTGCTGTTATCCCACAGAGACACAGCTGAGCTGCCTCTCTAAAGGGCCTGTGTTCTACTCCTGAATCTGGTTTCCCCTAAGCTTTTATCTCACCCTGGTGACAGCTCAGAAACACACAAACTCTGTGTTAAGAAAACTAAGAAGTCATTCATCTGCACATTTCCCGAAATCCCCCAGAAGCCCACATAGACTGAATGGTGTCCTTATTGGAAACTCTCCACCTCAGCCAAGGTGCAAAGTCCTCCCAGTCCCCAGGAGCTTCCCTTCTTTGAGGTGTACTCAAGTTGTCTGTAAAACCACTTAGTTCAACAAATGAGCTTCTCAATCTTAGTTTCTGCTTGTTGACTTTAAAGTTCATCTATAATAAACACACTGCAGTCCTCTTCCCTGACTCATACTCCACTTTGTCCATTTGTGTCCTCATACCAGATTGTCTCAGTTCTCTTAACTGGTGAGATATTATGAACTCAAGGCATTTTGCACAATGATATTCCAACATGCTGCATGCCACCAGCAGACAACAAGTAACTAGTGAGGGAAATATTCCCTCATACTCAAGAGAACCCTTTATACATTTTTAAATATTTTAGGGCCAGGTACGGTGGCTTGTGCCTGTAATCTCAAGTACTCAGGAGGCTGAGACAGGAGGATCACTGGAGCCCAGGAGTTCAAGGCTACAGTGAGCTATGATGATGCCACTGCACTTCAGCCTGGGTGACAGAGTAAAACTCTGTCTCTAAAATAAAATATTTTAATACAGTACCTGGCCGGGCACGGTGGCTCACGCCTGCAATCCCAATACTCTGGGAGGCCGAGGTGGGTGGATCACGAGGTCAGGAGATCAAGACCATCCTGGCTAACATGGTGTGAAACCCTGTATCTACTAAAGATACAAAAAATTAGCCAGGCGTGGTGGCGGGTGCCTGTAGTCCCAGCTACTCAGGAGGCTGAGGCAGGAGGATGGCGTGAATCTGGGAGGCGGAGGTTGCAGTGAGCCAAGATCATGCCACTGCACTCCAGCCTGGGCAACAGAGCGAGATTCCGTCTCAAAAAAA
>NW_012116422.1:2887065-2892878 GCF_000951035.1 Colobus angolensis palliatus
GATCTCCTGACCTCGTGATCCGCCCATCTCGGCCTCCCAAAGTGCTGGGATTACAGGCTTGAGCCACCGCGCCCAGCTATTTATATTTTATTAATAAAGACAACAGAAGGAGGATGAGGTTTCGATATTTTATTCAAGTTTTTTTAAGTGATGTTAATTACAGCATTTGAAGGGGAGGATCTAATTCCACACAAAATGGAAGACTCTAAAATGTACCCATTAAACTGCTAAAAAACAAATTGAGTGGTGAGAATACAACAGAAGTCCAATTTAGATTCTGAGTGTTGTCACCATGTGATTACGATCACACAGACACTTCCAAGCTTATAGCTGGAGCTCCTGGAAGCTATTTCATACTCTGGTGCAAGGGCAAAAAAAACACAACACAAGAAGGAATAAGTCCTGAATTACTGGCTTCATCACATCCACCTTCTCCACCCCAAAATGGCACAAAAGAAACAGTGACCACACCCTGCAGACCTTTTGGTGTAAAAGAGGTGATGATGAACTGGGGTGGGAACAGGTCATGAAGATCTGTCCGAAAAAGTCCCATTCCGGTGAGTTTGTACACACCATCAAGCAGCAAGCCTCTCATCAATTAGGGTTAGGAAACCAAGGTTCGATTCTCAGGAAATCACAATTTCATTCATTTACTCAATATGAATTTACAAAGTGCCTACATACTATCAGCTTCCACTTGCAGCCATTTCTAGATAAAAAAGAAACCGGGCATCTCAAAGGGGCCACCAAGCTCCCCCCGAGTCTACCACTGAAAGGACCTTTTTTGGAAATGGGTTTCTTCTGTACCTCTGGAAGGGTAACATCTTAAAGCTGAATCATCTTTAACCTGGAGAGCTAACATATTTAGCAATACTTGCATCCCAGACATACAACATTAAGATACACTAAATTCTGAAGGTAGCTATGCTGCAAAATAGTTTAAAATTAAACAATTGTACAGTATTCATTTATGCTTGAAATTCCAGTCCTAGACCAAGCTTGTGGCCACCAGCATTGACGTTCTTGCCATCCAGAAGAGCTGACAGTGTCAGTTTGATACCTGCAGGGAGAAAAATGAGGGCGAGGAAAGGAGGAGGAATGGAGGAAAGAAATGACAAGAAAGATTAACAACAAATTCAGAACCTGTTCCAGATATTATCAGCAGGGTCCAAACTACGTGGCCCTTCAATCCTTAGCACTTAGCACTATCTGACCAACAGGTATCCTAGAGCGGACTTATAAAACAACTAATTATCCCACCGCCCAGACAGCCTACCCAAATCTACTTCTGGAACCCCACTTTCCTTTTTCCTCTCACTGTTCCCCTGGTACAATTAGTCTCTAGTACTGGTAGCATACAGCAAGCTTCTTTGGCAATCATCCCTTTAAATGAAACTTCAATCCTGAATCCAACCTAAGGTCTTACATGTTCATGTTCAGTGTACACACATGGGTAGTGTGCATGCACATCCACAGATGCACACAACAAACTGACCTTCCCTGGAATAACCTGATTCAGGAAGTAGCTGGTAATCTTAGATTTCCAGGGTTCAAAGGTGGTTATATGCTAGAACTATAATACACCATGGACTGGCCTAGCCAACTGTGCAGAGGAAACCTGCAAACCACTTTTCCTATTTCTTTGTCTTTTTACAGTGGGACTGATTTATAAGTTAGTTTTGAGAATCTGCCAGAAACAAGTATCAAGCATTATGTACATATTGGAAAAAAGGATGGAAGAAAATAGCAAAGAATATATGTTAGCCTCAGCCTTTTTCCTCCTGCTTGCCACATCTCATATTCTCCAAATGTTTTATAATGACCCCGTACTCCTTTAGAAACATTTGATTATACTTTATATATACCCATTTATATATACCCACTGTATTATATAAACATTTTATAAGCAATGACATAAATCAGCAAACCAGCACCACAATTTTTTTTAAGACAAAGAACCGATTTCACACACAAGCAACACATACCTGGCTTTAGAGTCTGAGTGTATCCTAAACCTATCAGGCTGGAGTTGTTCACTTTAGCCTAGTCAAGGAAATGACAAAACAGAGAAAACATTAAGTATAATACTTTGCGCTTCCATCTCCAAAATTAATAAGAACTTTTTGGTCAACCAACCTTTGACTTCAGAATCAAATTTTTTTATGACCATCTTGTTCATGAGATTCATTAAATTCAATACAAAATATATCAATTTTAGGTGCATACTTTCCTGTTCCTATTCAAATGGTGTTCTGAGATCTGACACCCCTCATAAGAACAAAGCAGAGAGAAGGAAGGCCTCTTAGGGGCCCGTGTCCTTTTGCTCATATAATGAGGCTCCTTTTCTCTTGTTTTTAAGTGCCTGTTAAGGGAGCCAAATTCGGTTCTAGTTTAGGAGACTTAAAACGGGCTGTCCATAAATTACAGAAATCAGTACAGACACCATTCTGCAACATGAGATTCCCTCATTCCACCCCAAAGAGATACAACCTCCAGTGCCCTGTGACAAGAGAAATGAGCCCAACAGGATTTACTGCAAAAGCTGGGAAGTAGTTCGAGGGCCTGTGAGCAATGCCAGAGAGTCTGCAAGATGCCAACTGACTACTGATTTCTTAATATGCAATGCAGGAGCTGAAAAGGAGAATGAAAAGTGAGGTGGGGGGAAATTATCAATTAGAACCCTAGATTTCAGAGTGCCCCTTTTAATAGTCTGCATTATAGAACAGGAACTGGTATTAATGGAAGAGGTTCAACAGTAAGCCAATCTGGCTCAAATCCAGTCCCCAGCACTTTCCTGCTGTGTTCCTTTGGGCAAGTTACTCACCTTTCTAAGCTTCTAGTTCCTCATTTGTAAAAACAGAGATGACTGGGTGGGGTCCATGGCTCATGCCTGTAATCCCAGCATTTTGGGAGGCCGAGGCAGGCAGATCATCTGAGGTCAGGAATTCGAGACCAGCCTGACCAACATGGTGAAACCCCATCTATACTAAAAACACAAAAACTAGCCAGGTGTGGTGGTAGGTCCCAGCTACATGGGAGGCTGAGGCAGAAGAATCACTTGAACCTGGGGGACAGAGGTTGCACAGTGAGCCGAGATCGTGCCACTTGCACTCCAGCCTGGGCAACAGAGGGAGACTCTGTCTCAAAAAAAAAAAAAACAGAGATGATTGGCCAGGGATGGTGGCTCATGCCTGTAATCCCAACAACATTTGGGAGGTTGAGGTGGGAGGACAGCTTGAGCCCAGGAGTTTGAGACCAGTCCAGGCAACAGAGTGAGACACTGTCTCTACTAAAAAATTTTTTTAATTAGCCAGGCATGGTGGTGTGCCTGTAGTCCCAGCTACCTGGGAAGCTGAGGTGGCAGGATGAGCACAGGACGTTGAGGCTGCAGTGAGGTGCAATTACACCACTGCATCCAACCTGGGCAACGAAGTAAGACCCTGTCTCAAAAAAACAAGAAATAAAAAAACCCAGAGATGATTAAAAAAACAAAGCACCTATTTCAAATGGGATTAAACACAGTAGTCTATACATAAAAGGCTCTGCACAGTGCCTGGTACCCATAAGAAGTACTAGTAGTATGATCACTGTACTCATTTGGAACTCTTTTCAAAGTGAGAACATCTCTCACTTTGTTTTTGTTTTTTGAGACGGAGTCTTTTTGTCTCGGCTCACTGCAACCTCCGCCTCCCCGGTTCAAGCAATTCTCCTGCCTCAGCCTCCCAAGTGGCTGGGATTACAGGCGCCTGCCACCACGCTCGGCTAATTTTTATAGTTTTAGTAGAGACGGGGTTTCACCATGTTGGCCAGGCTGGTCTCAGACTCCTGACCTCAAGTGATCTGCCTGCTTTGGCCTCCC
Organism: Colobus angolensis palliatus; assembly: GCF_000951035.1. Lineage (NCBI taxonomy): Eukaryota > Metazoa > Chordata > Mammalia > Primates > Cercopithecidae > Colobus > Colobus angolensis. The sequence continues at coordinate 2,890,925 of NW_012116422.1, forward strand.
AAAGTGCTGGGATTACAGGCATGAGCCACCGCACCCAGCAGCATCTCTCACTTTGAATAAGTTGAAGCACAGCACTCCAGCAAACCTGAAGGACTCCAACGTAAAGAGCAGATGGGCCTGCCTATGAGATGCGTGATTCCACAGATACCCACCGAGAAGCAGGCGTCAGGGTCAATCTGATACTTGGCTGCTATTCCGAAGCGCGTGTTACTGTTTCCTGCTGTCCAGGCGAGATTGACAGCGGTCTCCAATTTCTTGTTCACTTTCTGGTAAATGGAGCCGCCAAACTCTGTCCCGTCATTCCTGCAAACAAGCACAGCACAGATGCTGAGCTTCCCAGGGAGGCGAGCTGCAGCCCAGACAGATGCACCCAAGTCTCCCAGAAGACAGGGATGCCAGAAACAGACTGAACCAATACTGATATTAAGAGAAGTCAGAAGTTCACCAAATTTCACAAAACAGGTACTAAATTACAGGAAGTCTGATAAGTATGGAACAGGCACCTGGCCAGGCACACTGGCTCACGCCTGTAATCCTAGCACTTTGGGAGGCCAAGATGGGCAGATCACTTGAGGTCAGGAGTTTGAGACCAGCCTGGCCAACATGATGAAACCCTGTCTCTACTAAAAATACAAAAATTGGCTGGGCTGGTGCCACACGCTTGTAATCCCAGCTACTCAGGAGGCTGAGGCAGGAGAATTGCTTGAACCTGGGAGGCGGAGGTTGCAGTGAGCCGAGACTGCGCCACTGCACTCCAGCCTGGGTGACAAAGCAAGACTTTGTCTCCAACAAAAAAAGAAAAAGCCGGGGAAGAAGGGGCACATGGTGACTCATGCCTGTAATCCTAGCATTTTGAGAGGCCGAGGCAAGAGGACCGCTTGAGCCCAGGATGTAGCTTGGGCAACACAGCAAGATCCTGTCTCTATAAGGAAAAAAGAAAAAGAAAAAGAAAAGAAAAGAAAAGAAGCAGGCCAGGCGAGGTGGCTCACGCCTGTAATTCCAGCACTTTGGGAGGCCAAGGCGGGCGGATCACCTGAAGTCAGGAGTTCGAGACCAGCCTGACCAACATGGAGCAACCCCGTCTCTACTAAAAATACAAAATTAGCCAGGTGTGGTGGCACATGCCTGTAATCCCAGCTACTCGGGAGGCTGAGGCAGGAGAATTGTTTGAACCCAGGAGCTTGCGGTGAGCCAACATTGCGCACCATTGCAGTCCAGCCTGGGCAATAAGAGTGAAACTCCGTCTCAAAAAAAAAAAAAAAATTCCACAATCAAGTTATTAAAAATATATAAATATATGGGAGAATTCCAAAATCACCCCTTCCCATAACCCATATGGAGGGACCTACAAACATGAAAGGATATTACCAGTGATTAGGTTACTTTACCTGGCAGTGAACTTGAAGAAAGAGCGATTACCCTTGGTGGGCTAACCTAATCAGGTGAGTCCTTAAAAGGTTTGGGGCTCTTCCTGGAGGAGACTGGAAGTGTGAGAGGGATTTCACATGAGGGAGTTTTTCTGTTTCTGGCTTTGGCAATGTAGGGGACCACGTGGCAAGGAATGCTGGTGTCTTCTAAGCACTGAGAGTGCCTCAGCCAACAAAGAAATAGGGACTTCTATCCTACAACTGAAAATAACCGAATTCCACCACAACGCTGTAAGCTTGGAAGAGGACGCCAAGCCCCTAGCTAAAATGAGAAGACAGCCTAGTCGACACCCTAATTTCAGCATTGTGAGAACCTAAGGAGAGCCCAGGTAGGCATGCATACCTGCCTGGCTTTGACCTGCAGAACTGTAAAATAAATGAGTGTTGTTTTAAGCAGCGAAATTTACAGTAATCTGTTATACAGCGAGTGAAAACAAATAATATATAATACATACACAGAGCATGGAGACAAAAAATCTAAATAAATGCTCTGTTTATTTATATTTTATTTTATTTTATTTTATTTT
>NW_012116422.1:2892928-2919651 GCF_000951035.1 Colobus angolensis palliatus
AGATCGAGACCATCCTGACTAACACAGTGAAACCCCGCCTCTACTAAAAATACAAAAAATTAGCTGGGCATGGTGGCGGACACCTGTAGTCCCAGCTACTCGAGAGGCTGAGGCAGGAGAATGGCGTGAACTCAGGTGGCAGAGCTTGCAGTGAGCCGAGATCGCACCACTGCACTCCAGCCTGGGCGACAGAGCAAGACTCTGTCTCAAAAAAAAAAGAGAAAAGAAAAGAAGTAAGTAGAGCACTGAGAACCTGAGGGATTTATTTTTACTGCTACTGATGTTATTACTTTTATAAATGATTCTACCAGAAAAATGGCATGGAAGTCCGGGTACTGTGGCTCATGCCTATAATCCCAGCACTTTGGGAGGCAAAGGCAGGCGGATCATTTGAGGTCAGGAGTTCAAGACCAGCCTGGCTAAGATGATGAAACGCTGTCTCTACTAAAAACATGAAAATTAGCTGGGCATGGTGGTGGGCACCTGTAATCCCAACAACCTGGGAGACTGAGGCAGGAGAATCACCTAAACCCAGGAGACAGAGGTTGCAGTGAGCTGAGATCACACCACTGCACTCCAGTCTGGGCAACAGAGACTCTGGTTCAAAAAATAAAAATAAAAATAAAAAATGGTATGGAAAGAGAAGAAAATGAGAAAAGAACACAACCAGAAATGGCAAGAAAGGCAGGGCTGCACATATGCCTCAGAAGGCAAGTTAGAGCCCTTGGCACAACCTGCTGCAGCCACTGCTGGGGAGATACGGTTGGCACTGACCCAGCCTCTTGGAGGAGCGGCACTTCAAAAGAGCTTAATCCACAATTCGTCTCGTCCACCTGTGCATACTCCTCACCCATGCTGGAACATCTAAGGTCCCGGCAGGATTTGAAAGGGAGTTTTTTGCTACATTATAAAATGTCTCGCTCTTTCAGAAACATTCAGAATGAAACCCCAGCTGGTCAAGCTCCCTCTCTCTTACAAACACACTGAATGACTCCAGTTGCTGGGAATATCCCTTTCCCTTCTTCAGTCATTATAATTCTCTTCTTCCTCTGTGGGGGCCCTGCTTAAGCTCTCAGAATTTGAAAGTCTGCCCCACCCAGCTGAACAGCCTATACAAACTCTGCAGTCACTGCCACCCCTAAAGGCTGGAATCACTGCTTTTCATAAGCCCATCTGTACTGTTTGATTTTACAACCATGGGTTCAGACTCTTTTGATTAAAAAAATTTAAAAAAATTTTTAATGCTGCAATTTTTTAAAAAGGAATGACCATCCTCCTTACATGAGATGGTCTTCAAGCCTGCCTAAACCCTCTCAAACATCTTTAACATAAAATCACAGTGTCTGAGTTCTGCCTCATCACTGTGGGCATTTCCAGTGGAAATGGCATTGGTAACTGTGCGTCAGAGCCAATGTACTTTGGAATCCAGCAAAGGGCTTCAGGACCTAAGAACAAAAACTCTAGATTTCACAAGACACTCTCCCTAAATTAGAGAATACATTCTAAATTTTTTTTCCCTGAGTGGGATCTTGCTCTGTTGCCCAGGCTGGAGAGCAGTGGCAAAATCATAGCTCACTGCAACCTCAAACTCCTGGGCTCAAGTGATCACAGGCATGTTGCCACCATGCCCAGCTAATTTTTAAAAATGTTCTTAGAGACACAGTATTTCTGTTTCCCAGGCTGGTTCCAAACTCCTGACCTCAAGTGATCCTCCCGCCTCAGCCTCCCAAGTAGCTGGGATTACACATATGAGCCACACATTGTAAATTCTCGCTTCCCCATGAAATTCAGCGAGACAGACATTATGCTTCTAGAAAGTACAGGGAGACCCAGGCACTGCCTGATTCACAGGGAATCCTGTCTTCTTTAGACAGCCCAAATATGCTACAATAAAACAGCAGCCTGTCAAAAATAACAGATCTTTTAATGACTTTAGTAATACATTCAATTGGGGAAGTTTCTTGGGCTTACATGTTTTTAAAAAGGCCAGACTTTTCAGAATATCCTAAAACCAGGAACACAATATTGCCTTCCTATACAGAGCTTTCAAAACCATAAACAAGAGGCCAGACGCAGTGCCTCACGCCTGTAATCTGTAATCCCAGCATTTGGGAGGCCAAGGCAGGCAGATCGCTTGAGCTCACGAGTTCAAGAACAACCTGGGCAACATGGCGAAATCCTGCCTCTACAAAAAATACAAAAAGTAGCCAGGTGTGGTGGTGTGCACCTGTAGTCCCAGCTACTTGCAAGGCTGAGGCGGAAGAATCACTTGATCCTGGGAGGCAGAGGCTGCAGAGATCATGCCACTGCACTCCAGTCTGGGTGAGAGAGCAAGACCCTGTCACCCAAAAATAATAATAATAAATAAATAAACAGCTGGAACTGTTCAAATTCATCTGTATGAAGCACAAAGCCTTTCTGTTATGCATCTGGGCCCCTGCAAGCACCAGGGCAACCCAGATGAGTTGTGTCAGCTGCCTTCACGCTGGTTCCAAAAATAAACCACACCCACTTGTTGCTTATTAAAAATGTTGAAGCTCAGATATGTGGGGGAAATGGCTAACAGCCATTGTTCCTCCTAGAATTGGTACCAATGCCCAATTTCAAACTAAGGAAAAAACTTCCCATGTCAATCAGAATTCTACATTCAAAAACATTTCTATGCATGTGGTATGTTTCCTATAGCTTTTTTGTATGTTTCACCTTTTCTTAATTAAACACACAATAACATTGATATTTTCTTCTTTTTTTTTTTTTGAGATGGAGTCTCCCTCTGTTGCCCAGGCTGGAGTGCAGTGACGTGATTTCAGCTCACTGCAACCTCCACCTCCCAGGTTCAGGCAATTCTCTGCCTCAGCCTCCTGAGTAGCTGGGATTACAGGCACCCGCCACCATGCCCAGTTAATTTTTGTATTTTTGGTAGAGATGGGGTTTCACCTTCTTGGCCAGGCTGGTCTTGAACTCCTGACCTCGTGATCCACCCGCCTCGGCCTCCCAGAGTGCTGGGATTACAGGCGTGAGCCACCGCGTCCGGCCAAAATGGTTATTTTCTTGGCATACATTTTTATGAATTTTAACACACATATACAGATTAATGTAACCATGACCACAGTCAGGATATAGAACAGTTCCCAGGGCCGGGCGCGGTAGCTCAAGCCTGTAATCCCAGCACTTTGGGAGGCCGAGACGGGTGGATCACAAGGTCAGGAGATCGAGACCATCCTGGCTAACATGGTGAAACCCCGTCTCTACTAAAAAATACAAAAAACTAGCCGGACGAGGTGGCGGCACCTGTAGTCCCAGCTACTCGGGAGGCTGAGGCAGGAGAATGGCGTGAACCCGGGAGGCGGAGCTTGCAGTGAGCTGAGATCCGGCCACAGCACTCCAGCCTGGGCGGCAGAGCGAGACTCCGTCTCAAAAAAAAAAGAACAGTTCCCTCCCGCAAACTCCCTCAATCACCACTTTGTAGCCATATCCTCCCCACCCCCTGCCAACCACTAGACTGTCCATCTCTATAGTTTTCCTGTGACTTTTTAGCTGTAACAGATTCCAAATTAATGATAAAAATTCCTCAAAAAATTTATTAATGGAAATAATATTACTTTACACATTAATACCATTGATTTGCCTTAAGTTTAAGAAGTTACTTCTTTAGTGACCTCTAGTGGAAAGAAATAAACATGGTAACTCTGCACCCAGCTTGTGCCTGTCACAGGTTAATTCCTCATGAAACTGAATAAAACAAGGTTTATGATAAAACAAGACCCATGAATGAAATGTGTTTCCCTTAAACTAAATCATCAATCTACTTCAATTCTCAAGGGGCTCTCTCCTAACCTATAATCACTGTTTTCCCTTCACCACACTGTCCAATAGTTACTTTTACATGTTTCACTATACAGAGAAGATACTTTGTAACTCAAGACAATTAGCTCCTAAATTTGTCTACCATGTCTACATGTCATCAAGCCCAGCAGGCTAATCCTCAGGCATCAGACAAAGAAAGAGAGCTGAGAGCAGTTTTGTTAACTAAAACAAAAACTGCAGGAAATGGACACACTCTGGACTGACACCATGTCCCTGCTGTAATTAATCAGCCACTTTGTGTACCTGTGGCAATATCTGCTGTTCCTAGAGTGGAAAGGGTCTAAGACACTCTAGGAAATGGGTAGGTGGGAAACCAATGATAGCAGCAGGCCATCTGGCTCCTCTAATGCCAACAAACTCACTTCACAGTGGTTAAAAATTGGGCTTTCTTTAAAAAAAACTAATGAAAGCAATCCCCTTACCACACACACTCCAACCCCACCCCTCACCCCGCTGCCCCCATGTACACTTACACATTAGTGTGAAGCTGGAATTCATCAGTCTTGTAGCCAACTGCAAAGTTGCTCTGGGTCACTCGGGATTTTGCAGTCTCAAAATTCATCTGGTAACCGGCCAGCCAGCCCTCGTAACCCAGCACTAGAGCACCCCGGATGGAAGGTCCAGCAATGTCGAAATCCATGTCACAGCCCAGGTTAATGTGCTCCCGCTTGTACCCTGTCTTGATTTTAGCATTTTTTTTCCTGAAGGAAAAGAAGTTGTATTAAGATCAGAAGCTAACTCACCTTGAAATGCCTTTTTTTTATTTTTTTTTAATCCTAGGTCAAACAAAGGGAGTGGGGTGGGGGTGAAGTCAGGGCTCCAGTTCTCCCTTAAGGCACTGCTGTACCACAATGAGCAGGACACAACCTCTCTTCCACGGGGACCCAGTCTGCAGAAACCCCACACTAATGAAGTGAGAACACAGACAGGAAAAGCCTGGAAAATAAATATGAACTAACTTCTCCTTGTCCTATCCTCTTTGTATGCTTAATGTAGCAGCCTACACAGGCATTCATTAGGTAGAAAGCCACCACGTAATTATGAGACAGATGCATCTTTGATATTTTCCAAACCTGTGGAAAAGATTTATCTGTCATGAAAACAGCTACCTAAATAGCAGCTTTTAAAGAGACGGTTATCTTCTTACTCTGTGGCTCACACAGTTAAGTAAGAAAACATAGGCTATGTTCCTTCCAAGTGAATACAACAGTAAAATGGATTTCAATACCATATTCATGAGACCCCAATGAGTACATATTTCAGAGAACCAGGTGCTGATATAGAACCTGTAACTCTGCAGACATGGGGGCCAGGAAGTGTTAGTTAGCCAGACAGTACCCCACGTCCAACCTGATGATACCAGATGTGAGTCTATAAGCAGTTCAGTGTCTGTACTGCCTGTTCCTCAAGACCCAGCATCCCTTAGGAAGAGCAGGTGAATAGTGTTACCTGCAGACCTATTATTACCATGTCTTTTACCAAAAGTACACACTGGAGAACAAGATCATATCTAACAAATAAAACATGGGCCATTTTTATCTCATTGTTTCTATCATTCAGTTACAAGATCAACATCTCCCACAGGAAGCTGTATTCTCAGCAGAGACCACAAGGAGGAACCAGATCCACTCAGAGCCTCAAGGACTACACAGCACTGTTCACTTCTAGCTTTATTCACATTGAGATTAATGCTTCATCCTCAGCACCTAGACCATTTCCTCCTAAATGGAACCAGTGCTCCTTGGAGAAATGGCTGCCTATAGATCTTAGGCAGGAGATGTACACAGTGACCTAAAACATCTATCAAAGCTATTGAAGACTACTGGGGTGGAGGCAAAAGGACAAGCTAACCTGAAGAGGCTCCCAAGGGATTCAACAATGGAGCAATGTGAGCCTCAAGAAGGAAAATATCAGCAAAAGGCTGAAACATATTAACCAATATGTTTATTCTAGGCATTATAATGACACTCAGGGCCGGGCGTGGTGGCTCACGCCTGTAATTCCAGCATTTTGGGAGGCTGAGGCAGGTGGATCACGAGGTCAGGAGTTCGAGACCAGCCTGGCCAACATGGTGAAACACTGTCTCTACTAAAAATACAAAAATTAGCTGAGCGTGGTAGCGGGCATGTGTAATCCCAGCTACTCAGGAACCTGAGGCAGGAGAATTATTTCAACCCAGGAGGCAGAGGTTGCAGTGAGCCAAGATTGCGCCACTGCACTCCAGCCTGGGCAACAGAGTAAGAGTCCATCTCAAAATAAATAAATAAATAAATAAATAATTATAACAACACTCAAATCACATAGCTGTCATCTTTAGAGACTAGAGAACCAACCTGTTATTTTAAAAACAGCAAAAGGCTGGGTGCGGTGGCTTATACCTATAATCCCAACACTTTAGGATGCCGAGGCAGATGGATCACCTGAGGTCAGGAGTTCAAAGCCAGCCTGGCCAACATGGCAAAACCCCATCTCTACTAAAAATACAAAAATTAGCTGGGCGTGGTGGCGCGCACTGGTAATCTCATCTACTCAGGAAGCTGAGGCAGGAGAATCACTTGAACCTGGGAGGTGGAGGTTGCAGTGAGCCAAGATCGTGCCACTGTACTCCAGCCTGGGTAGCAACAATAAAATTCAGTCTCAAAAAAAAAAAAAAAAATCATGAAACAATCATGTAAATTTGAACAGACTAGAGATTCGACAATATTTTTAAATGATCCACTAGGCGCGGTGGCTCATGCCTGTAATCCCAGCACTTTGGGAGGCCAAGGCAGGTGGATCCCCCTGAGGTCAGGAGTTCGAGACCAGCCTGACCAACACGGAGAAACCCCATCTCTACTAAAAATACAAAATTAGCCGGGTGTGGTGGCGCATGCCTGTAATCCCAGCTACTCGGGAGGCTGAGGCAGGAGAATCACTTGAACCCGGGAGGCGGAGGTTGCGGTGAGCTGAGATCGTGCCATTGCACTCCAGCCTGGGCAACAAGAGTGAAACTCCACCAAAAAAAAAAAAAAGAAAAGAAAAAAGAAAAAAAGAAATATCAACTTTTTTCAATATAATAATAATACCATGGTTATGCTCCTTTAAAATGGAATCTTGCCATTTAAAGATACATAATAAAATGTTTACAGATGAAATTACGTGCTGTTATTTATTTAAAATAATATGGGCATGGAGGAGTGCTATATTTATGGCTGTATAAATAAAACATGATTGGCCACAGGGTTGGTAACCATCAAAGCTGTGTGATAGGAATAGAACGAGGATTAAACATATTTTTTTGTATGTTTTTGTATGTTTCAGGTTTCTCATTTAAAAAATAAATAAATAAAGGTTAAACGTTCCAAATTCTCAATGAGACAAGAATTTTAGAGGTCGTAGTTGAAGATAAGGCCAGCACCCCCCTCCCAAGTGATGAAGGAAAATAGCCTGTTTCATGGCAAGAGTGACACCATCTTGAAGCAAAACCACCACTGACACAGTTTGCATGTTGTACCCTCTAAATCTCATGTTGAAATGCAGTCCCCACTGTCGGACCTGCTGGGCGGTGATTAGATCATGGGGGTGGATCACCCATGGATTGGTGCTGTCCTTGCAATAATGAGTTATCATGAGATCTGGTTGTTTGAGTGTGGCACCTCCCCACCACTCTCTCTCTCTCTCGCTCCTGCTCTTGCCATGTGATGTGCCTGCTCCTGCTTCATCAATTGCCATGACTAAAAGCTTCCTGAGGCCTTCCCAGAAGCTGAGCAGATGCCTGTGCTATGCTTGTACAGCCTACAGAACCATGAGCCAATTGAACCTCTTTTCTTCATAAATTACCTATCCTCAGGTATTTTTTCCTTTTTTTTGAGACATGGTCTCACTCTGTTGTCCAGGCGGGAGTGCAGTGGTGTGATCACGGTTCACTACAGCCCCTACCTCCTGAGCTCAGGTGATCCTCCCACCTCAGCCTCCCAGGTAGCTGGAATTGACTATAGGTGCGCACCACCATGCCCAGCTAGTGTGTGCGTGCCTGTGTGTAGACGGGGTTTCACCACGTTGCCTAGGCTGGTCTCCAACTCCTGGGCTCAAGCAATCTGCCTGCCTCAGCCTCCGAAAATGCTGGGATTACAGGCGTAAGCCACCTCACCTGACCAGGTATTTCTTTAGAGCAATGCAAGAACAGCCTAATACAGCCATGACAATCAAGAAATACATCACAGACAATCCCATAAAAGAAACAATGCCAGCCAGGCACAGTGGCTCACACCTGTAATCCTAACACTTTTAGAGGCCAAGGCAGGTGGATCACTTCAGGTCAGGAGTTCAAGACCAGCCTGGCCAACATGACAAAACTCCATCTCTACTAAAAATACAAAAATTAGCTGGGTGTGGTGGCACGCACCTGTAGTCCCAGACATTCAGGAGGCTGAGGAAAGAGTATCACTGGAGCCCGGGAGGCAGAGGTTGCAGTGAGTCAAGATCATGCTGCTATATTCTAGCCTGGGTGACAGAATGAGACTCTGTCTCAAAAAAATAAATAAATAAAAATAAAAAAAGTAAAGATGCTTATCTAACCTCCCTATGGTCACAAGTTTTGCAAGTTTTTTACAAGACGGTCTAAGACATGCACATGTCTTTACTCTAAAAGCTTGCTATATAAAGAATACTTTCTGGAGGATAAGTGCAAGGATCCACTGTCTCTTGGCTGCTTGAGACATTGCTTCTATTTGCAAGTCTCTATTAAATGTTTCTTTCCGAGAAACTGGATTTGTCAGTCTCTTTCTTTGGCTGCTCAGCTCCCTCAGCAGTTGGGTGGTAGGTGTGCACAGACCTGCTCACCAACAGAACAAGTGACAATGAAACTTATGCCTTGGAACCTCAACTTTGTTTAAGTTACTTCTATACATTTTGGCAAGGTTTGAAGGAAAGGAGTAACAACTAAATTACCTCTCAATAAGAAAAATCCAAAACTGGTCAGGCGCAGTGGCTCACACTTATAATCTCAGCACTCCAAGGGGAGCGGATCACTTGAGGTCAGGAGTTGGAGACCAGCCTAGCCAACATGAGAAAACCCTGTCTCTACTAAAAATACAAAAATTAGCAGGACACGGTGGCATGTGCCTGTAATCCCAGCTATTCAGGAGGCTGAGGCACGAGAATTGCTTGAACCCGGGAGGTGGAAGTTGCAGTGAGCTGAAATCACGTCACTGTACTCCAGCCCGGGCGACAGAGTGAGACTGTCTCAACAAAAAAAAAGAAACCTATCTTCATCTGCCTGCTCTCTGGGGAAAGAAGCCTGGGTTTCGAACAAGTATGTGATTGGCACCAGGCTGGTTGAGATGACTGATGATTAGACAGCTGTTGAGAGGCTGACATTTAGAAAGGCAAAAAGACCAAGAAATATAAAATCACACATCTTCTAACCATCTTCTTTTTTAATTTTTAATAAAAAGCTGCTGATGATCACAAACTATGATGCCTACGGCAGGGCCTCTGACCAGTGGTGTGCACCACCTGCACCAGTTTACATGGCACCCCTACCCACTGTCTCACTGGATTCTGGCCAGGGCCCACGATCCCCAAGAGAAAGGGCAGTGCTGGGGAGTGCTCAGGCTTCTCTCCAGGTCTCTTTCTAACACTGCATACTATGTCTGTGGAGTCTTCCTTTTTCAGATATTATTGGGATTTATTTTTAAGCTATTTCAACAGTAGTGCTAATTTGACAAGCACCCGAGAGAGGCCTGACTGGATTTGTGGTTAACAAGCAAGCTTTATTTGTGGTAGATACTCAGTGTGGGTGCTGGTCCTTATTGAGGTCTGCAGCCTCATCCAGATGTGGTCTACACTCAGCTCCTCCTGGGAGCCAGGTGTTTTCCCAGGCTGTACCCTCAGTTACTTTGGAAAGCCAGCTTTCATTTCTAATCTCCACCATGCATCACCAGAACTTTCCTCAAATACCGAGTAGCAATATGTACACCTAGCACCCAGAATTTTAGGTTTTTTTGTTTGTTTGTTTTTTTGTTTTGAGACGGAGTCTTGCTCTGTCGCTCACATTGGAGTGCAGTGGTATGATCTCAGCTCGCTGCAACCTCCACCTCCTGGGTTCAAGCAATTCTCCTGCCTCAGCCTCCTGAGTAGCTGGGATTACAGGTGTGCGCCACCACAGCCAACTAATTTTGTATTTTTAGTAAAGACACGGTTTCACCACGTTGGCCAGGCTGGTCTCAAACGCCTGTCCTTGTGATCCACCTGCCTCGGCATGCCAAAGTGCTGGGACTGCAGGCATGAGCGACCACACCAGGCCCACAATCTTAGTTTCTAGACATCATTCTCCAACATAAAGAACCAAGGTTCCTTGGAGAAATGGCTGATAGCAGGACTGGGGAAAAACAAGTACTAGATGAGCATCACACATTTTCTGAAACCAGAAATAAAGACATGCTCTGAAAAACGACAGAAGTTTGTCAAAAAGCACACAGGATGTATTCTCCCAAAGGCCATATCTGGGACAACTTGAGCAACAAAATAAATGACACTGTGGATTATAGCCCATAGATTAAATGTCCACGCATCTATACTGATATAAATAAATAATTGATTGAATAAACACATGGGAAAGAAGGAATAGCTCTTCCTTACAGTAGAATACCAAGTAACAAGTGAAGGAAGGATGGCAATAGGAAATCACCATTTGAGGTTGGGTGTGGTGGCTCACACCTGTAATCCCAACATTTTGGGAGGCCAAGGTAGGCAGATCACTTGAGCTCAGGAATTCAAGAGCAGACTGAGCAACATGGTGAAACACTGTCTCTACCAAAAATATAAAAATCAGCCAGGGGTGGTGGCAGGCACCTGTAGTCCCAGCTACTGGGGAGGCTGAGGAGGGAGGATACCTTGAGTCAGGGAGGCAGAGGTTGCAATGAGCAGAGATCACACCACTGCACTCCAGCCTGGGTGACAGAGTGATACCCCATCTCAAAAAACCAAAAAAGAAAAGAAAATCACCATTTGTAGCCGGGCGTGGTGGCTCACACCTGTAATCCCAGCAATTTGGGAGGCTGAGAAAGGTGGATCGCTTGAGCTCAGGAGTTCCAGACCAGCCTGGCCAACATGGTGAAACCTCATTTCTACCAAAAATACAAAAATTAGCTGGGCTTAGTGGCACGCGCCTGTGGTCTCAGCTTCTTGGGAGGCTGAGGAAGGAGGGTGCAGCGAGCCAGGATCACACCACTGCACTCCAGTCACTATTTGCCAAGCGTAACTGTTGCAGGCAAGAATCACCAATGGATGTTACTATTTGTCAGCAAAGGTATGATGAGAAATAGAATATTTGCATAACTCAAAGTGTCTACCCACAAGATACTTACTAATTACAAAGAGAAAAATAGTAGCTTTACAGTGAAGAGAGTTGGCAGACACCACTTCAAAACTGATCACCAAAAATGAGGCATATTGATAATATTCTTCCTAACATCACCTGCTGAGAAGAATACAACACAATAACTTCTATGGTTGCCAAAAATGTAAAACCTAAATTTAATCATAAGGAAGCATCAGACAAATCCAAACTGAGGGACATCTTAACCAAATAATTGGCCACTCTTTTTCAAAAGTATCAGGGTCAGAAAATATTCCAGATTAGGGAAGACTTAACAATTAGATGCAATTGGCCGGGTGTGGTGGCTCATGCATGTAATTCCAGCACTTTGGGAGGCTGAGGTGGGCGGATCACGAGGTCAGGAGTTCGAGACCATCCTGGCTAAGATGGTGAAACCCCGTCTCTACTAAAAATACAAAAATTAGCCTGATGTGGTGGCACATGCCTATAATCCCAGCTACTTGGGAGGCTGAGGCAAGAGAATCACTTGAACCAGGGAGTCAGAGGTTACAGTGAGCCGAGATCATGCCACAGCACTCCAGCTTGGCAACAGAGAGAGACCCTGTCCCAAAAAAAAAAAAAAAAAAAATTAGATGCAATTTACGATCCTGAACTGGATCACAGATCAGAAAAAAGACGTCATTGTGACAATAGATTAAGTGTATGATATCAACATTAACTTGCTGATTCTGATCATTATAGTTATATAAGCCATTAACATTAGGGGAAGCTGGGGGAAGAATACAGGAGAACTCTGCATACTATTTTTATCACATTTTTCTAAGTATAAAATTACTTTGAAATAAAAAGTAATTTTTTTAAAAAAAAGGGTGAGTGCGGTGGCTCACACCTATAATCCCAGCGCTTTGGGAGGCTGAGGCAAACAGATCACCTGAAGTCAGGAGTTCAAGACCAGCCTGAACAACATGGAGAAACCCCATCTCTACTAAAAATACAAAATTAGCTGGATGTGGTGGCACATTCCTGTAATCCCAGCTACTTGGGAGGCTGAGGCAGGAGAAACACGTGAACCCACCCAGCACTTTGGAAGGTCAAGGCAGGCAGATCACGAGGTCAGAAGTTCGAGACCAGCCTAGCCAATATGGTGAAACCCCCGTCTCCACTAAAAATACAAAAATTAGGCAGGTGTGGTGACCCATGTCTGTAGTCCCAAGTACTTGGGAGGCTGAGGCAGAAGAATCACTTGAACCCAGGAGGAGGAGGGTGCAGTGAGCCAAGATCACACCACTGCACTCCAGCCTGGGCAACAGAGCAGGACTCCGTCCCCCCTACACCCAAAAAAAAAAAAGCAAAAAAAACTTTCCTTTGCATTTTATACTGCAGGGCCTGGAGACCTCTGCAAAGCTCCCTAAGGTAATGGGAAGGAAATCACCTACAAATTCCAAAGTGTGCTATCCCAGGGCAGCAGGCAAAGTCCCAGGCAGCAAATTCAAGCATGTGGGCACATCCTCCAGCCCTTCATCCTATCCCAGGATCTTTCTGGATAACCTCTCCTTGATATCATGGCAGAGTTCCTGGGGGGAAAGTACAAAGCACTGCAAGAAGGCAGTGGTCTTGCAGAAGAAACTACAGCAGAGAGGAGGAATGACAGTAAATTAGCCCCTTAACAATGGTCTCTTCAGATCATCTATAGCCAAGCTATAAGAAGACATCTCCAGAGGGTAGGAACCCTATGTGCCCAGTCACTTGTGTGGACCGCACACCCAGCACAGGTCTGGACTTGGTAGATCCTCCCTCTAATAAATACTTGTTGGAAAGGAAAAAAGGAAGAAAGAAAAAAAATATATGAAATGGCAAAACTGAAAAATTCATAATGTCATTTAACTACACCACTTAAAGATGTTAAGTTTTATATGTATATCTTACCACAAGTTTTTTTTTTGGAGACAGAGTCTCTCTGTGTAGCCCAGGCTGGAGTGCAGTGGTGCGATCTCAGCTCACTGCAACCTCTGTCTCCTGGGTTCGAGCAATTCTCGTGCCTCAACATCCCAAGTAGCTAGGACTACAGGCATGCACCACCATGCCTGGCTAATTTTTGTATTTTTATTAGAGATGGGGTTTTGCCATGTTGCCCAGGCTGGTCTCAAACTCCTGACCTCAAGCAATCCACCGACCTCAAGCAATCCACCCACCTCAGCCTCCCAAAGTGTTAGGATTACAGGCATGAGCCACTGCATCCGACCCTTTTTTTTTTTTTTTTGAGATGGAGTTTCACTCTCCTTGCCCAGGCTGCAATGCAATGGCGCCATCTAGGCTCACGGCAACCTCTGCCTCCCCGGTTCAAGCAATTCTCCTGCCTCAGCCTCCCAAGTAGCTGGGTTTACAGGCATGCGCCCACCACGCCCAGCTAATTTTCATGTTTAGTAGAGACAGGGTTTCTCCACTTTGGTCAGGCTGGTCTCAAACTTCCAACCTCAGGTGATTTGCCTGCCTCAGCCTCCCAAAGTGTTGGAATTACAGGCGTGAGTCACCACGCCCAGGCCACAATTTTTAAAAACTGAAATTCAGTACATGCCCTTGATCCCATCATCAGTATACAAAGCAGTCTTCCCCAGGTTTAGAAGACCCACCAATACAAGTGGAAAAAAACAAGGGTGTATTCTAAAAGGGAGTAATTCCTTCTAGGCACTTTGAAAAGCACCCAGGAATTGAGGCAGACCACCATGCTATCTTGCCAACTGATGGGTTAAGAAGTAACAAGCCTAAAACATCTGTGGCCAGAAGGCCTGGAGAAAGTGCAGCCTCAGGAGCCACCTTGCAGTTACACCCACAGGGTCTCAGTGTCCCTAAGCAGGAAGTTGGGATAAGGACTTCCACACCTGAAGAAATGAGGCTGGCAACAGTGACCAGTTAGGCCCTGCTTCCAAGTGTCACCCACTCCCATTTGGCCATGGCCACTTACATCACCAGCAGCCTAACTCACATGAAATGGCTATTACTGAACCAGAAATCCTGCAGCCTCCATGGCTGAAGCCAGGAGAACACTAACAAAATGCAGAATCTTATTTCGAAACACTGCTAAACACTGCTCCAAATCCTCTATTAGAAAGTGAGCTCCTTGGGGGTAACAATCATGGCCTGGGCATTCTTAGATCTCCAGATGGGTGCAGGGCCAAGCACAGGCGGCACTTACAAAACATTTGTTGGGTAAACACCAATCCTGAATTAGGAAGCCCTCATTATAGCACAGTCTGTTAATGCATAGATGTGGGTACGACCCCAGGACCAAATTAAAACCAGAGGACTTAAATCGCCAGGTCTTGGAGGCCATATTTTAGGTGCTATCAGCCCCCAAAACATTTTGTCACAAAGGGCTTCCACCACCTGCAACATGAGAGGACATCTTTGTGGAGAAAACAGATGAGAATCTTACCCAGTGTTAGGTGAGAAGGATGAATCGAAGGTCAGCTTCAGGCCACGTGCAAGCTGAACAGAAAAGAAATTTGCCAGTAGGTTTAGTCACAAGGTAGGCTGGCAGATGTGAATTAGCAAATCCGCGTCTTTTCACAGCAGCCATTACCTGATCTTCCACAGTAATCTCGGTGCCTAGTGTATTGTCGGTGTTCCATTTCTCTGTAAACGTCAGACCGTACTCAGTCCATCTGTACTTGGTTTCCAGACTGCCCGTCACTTTGGTGGTCTCAGTGTTGGCTGAGCCTGAGCTTGTAAATTCCTTCAAAGGAGAGAGAGAGTCACAGCCTGCACCACAGCACTCACTTGGCTTCACTCCACTCCTAAACACTATACTTGCCTTTCTGCAAGAGGCAAGACCCTGAATGTGGCGGGGCCAAGGCTAACTCTACAATTCAAATAGATATTTCAAGTACAGATGGGAGTAAAGGAGCCTGCTATGTAAAGAAATCTTATGGGGAATTCGTTGTCAGCAGACAGCTTCCTTCCTCCCTGTTAACTCTTCAGTCTGGACAGGAAAGCATCTCCCCTCCATCCTGGCTCCAGCTCGGTACAGACAAAAAGCACCGAGCTAAAGCTGACACAGCAGTAACTCAAACCCAAAACTTCTTCCTTCCAGCAATTACTGCACACACAATTTAAAAGGGACTACTAAGATTACTTTAAAAACACTTATATGGTTGAACACAGGTGAACTTGAAATTAAGAAGCACAAGGAAAACTGAAACTGAGACCTACCCTATTCTCCTCTGAGTATTACCCGCTGCTGAATTGGGGGCCTATTGGCATGGTTCCCCTGGACCACCC
Organism: Colobus angolensis palliatus; assembly: GCF_000951035.1. Classification (NCBI taxonomy): domain Eukaryota; kingdom Metazoa; phylum Chordata; class Mammalia; order Primates; family Cercopithecidae; genus Colobus; species Colobus angolensis. The sequence goes on from NW_012116422.1 coordinate 2,908,395, forward strand.
ATCATGTAGAAAATGGACTGAATGTGAAAACCACAAACTGCCAGAATTTAAAAAAAAAAAAAAAAAGTACCTTCTTTTGGCTTTGCCGGCCAGGTCATGACAGTTATTTGTTGATCTACAACAAATTCCCATGTTCCATACAATGGTCACTATTTGGGTAATGGGTACACTAGAAGCCCAAACCTCACCGTTACACAATACATCCATGTAACAAACCTGGACATGTACAGCCTGAATCTAAAATCTTTTTTCAAAATAGAAATAAGCCAGGTGTGGTGGCTCATGCCTATAATTCCAGCACTTTGGGAGGCCAAGGGGGGAGGAACATCTGAAGTCGGGAGTTCAAGACCAGACTGACCAACATGTAGAAACCGTGTCTCTACTGAAAATACAAAATTAGCCGGGCATGGTGGCATGCGCCTGTAATCTCAGCTACTCGGCAGGCTGAGGCAGGAGAATCGCTTGAACCCAGGAGGTGGAGGTTGCAGTGGGCTGAGATCATGCCATTGCACTCCAGCCTGGGTGACAACAGTGCAAATCCATCTCAAAAATAAATAAATAAAATAAAATAAAATAAAAATAAATAAATACTCATGTTCCATGTGGGTTGGACAACTTACCAATCCATTCTCAGATTTTGTTTTCAAATCAAGCTTTATTAAGCCAAATCCTAAAGAAAGAAGAAGAGAACTGTTAATAGGTTAAATAACTATCTAGAAAACAGCACCTCTGCCTCCCTCACGGTTGCTTCGAAATGCTTTTTTAGAAGAAGCACACTACTGCCACACAGGCTGAGGGCACCTAGTCTCTGCTGCTGCTCGTAGGGGGAGTTCAGCTGCCATGGAACAGCAGCAGACAGAATGGGCACAGGCCCACCTGGGTCCCACCTGCACTCCCAGCAGGGTCTGAGAAGAAGATGCCTGACAGCTGGCAGAGACACAGTCATCGGGCCTCGTGGGCATGTGCCTAAGCACAGGCTAAATATAGAAGCCGCGCTCCACTGCAGCAGCTTCCAGAGGGCTGCTCCACACTTGGAAGAGAAAACAGGAATACCCACTTGACAGCATCAATGCAAGAGCCTGTCCAACTGGGGGCACAACCAAAACTGCTTCATTTGCCACACAAATGAAAGCTTCTTTTTTCTTTCACGTGAAAGTTCAGAACAGCTGACATACCCAGGTCTCCTAAACAGTTATCGGTAAAGTTTCAAACGTGCCAACTCAGTCTGGGAGCTGAAAGGCACCCCCTCTCTGCAACACTCACCATAGCCCTTGGTGAAGACATCCCTGGCAGATTTGCCAAGATCGGCATACGTGGGTGGCACAGCCATCTTCTGCTACGATAAAAGAATCACCAGAATAAATGCATTGGTAATTAGGGAAATTAGCTTTCCATCAATAACAATTATTAGATGTAATTAGCAACCAATAAAAATCACCTAGCACTAAAACCTCCAGGTAGCTTATCCTCCCAGATGGGCCAAGAAGCCCTTGCTGTCTTGTACTTCATTTTGTGGCCAGAGCTTGAGACACTCAATGAGTCTTTGTTGACAGAGGATCAACAATTTAGACCTCTCCTCCTCAGCATCCCCAGGACTGAGCCTAGGTCCAGAACAGAGTAGGGGTCAGGAAATATTTGCTTAATGAATAAACTGTCAAAGACACATTCCCATGAGCCAATGACTTTACTGAATTGTAGGACTGTTGCCAATAAAACATATCCTCTTACAAAATGCCAGCTACTAGGACATTAAATGCGCCGAACAGAAATAAGAGCTTTCCATGGGAACATCATTTTCCATGTGGCTCTGATTTCATTCATTCAACAAATATTTAGAGTACCTACTATATGCCAGGATGGGTCCAACTTTTCACAAAATTTTTGGACTTTATGGGAACCCACTTCCTATTTCTCATAGAAAATATAGTAAAACCTAACCAATTTGGCAGCTCTTCACGTGGAAAAAACCCAAATACATCCTACAAATAATTTAAACAAACATTTTTTTAAGCTCCAGTGTAACTTTATTTTCAAAACCAACCATCAAAGGACTACTTGGGATTGCTGCATATCACTAAGTCAATCAACAAACATTTATTAAGCACCTCAGTGCTGAAGGAAGGAGAGTAACTCAAATAGTCTTTGCCCTGAGGACCACATTGCATTCCTGGAAGGCTTTGCTTTGGCATGCTGTATATGCCGTGTACACAGGATTAATATCCTCATCTGGGACTGTACACTGTGTGCTCTGCCCAGGAGCAGAGGGGGTCAAGCATGAGAAAGTCTCATCTCCTGCACCTTCTCCATTCCCAGAATCATTAGTCTCAACCAGAAGGACCATTCCATTTGTTTTAAAATACAGTATACCTAAATTATCAAAATGCATCTGCATATACACCATCTGAAGTTACACGTATATATACTCACACAAGTAAACACATGTATGACTTGCTCCTGGTGAGTGGGAGGGAGCCCACTAAAAAGTGGTTCAAGTGATCCTGGGGGAACAATATAACAAATGGAAGTTGCATTCTTGGCCAAAGCTTTAACTTCAAAGGCATTGCAGGAGGCCACAGACTCACTGAGTACGTTGCAAAAGAAACAGTATAAACTTCTACAATTCTAAATTGTGAAGTTGTGGTCCAGGTCCTACTTTACTTTTTCCAGATGCTTTTGTTAATTTTATCCCAGCTCACTTTTGTGTGAGAGCAGAGACAGAAGAGCAGCGAGCTGTTTACTCTGTCCTATTTTTGTCGCTGCTGTGTTATTTCTTGCACATGATCAGGCTGGAACCATGGACAGGTCAGCCCACATTAGGATCAGGGTAGAGCGATGAGGGGGGAAGAACCATTTTACACTGCCCGCCACTGGCTCTTTCAAGTCTGGGGGCTCCCCTCTTCCCACCTGTTCCTCCCTCCCAAACTAACCCTGTAGGTACATTCCCCTGGGATAGACCAGGAAACCATCCACCAGATCCTCAAGAAATATCCTTTGCCTGACCCCTTCCTAGGAGAACAACTCTGGATTGAAAGCTGAGGCAATGTAACCCCAGGCAGACACAGAACATAACAGCAAATAGCCAGAACATTCTCCACCTGACAGGGTTAACAAACCATCAGTGAACCAAGCACCCTCCTTCAGTGCTATCCCTCCCAGCTAGGCTACAAACTCAGCTCGGGGTTGGGGCTAGGGAGGCAGGAGGAGAAGCAGTCCCGTGGTAATATCTGTGGGTCAGCTAAGACCTCCCTGGACCTTAGGAGCCAGAGCCTTCCCCATGACTCTCCCCTGACCCCACAGAAGAGATGCCTCCCAGACACAGTAGCCTTCACATCTGGACTGGTCCCCGCTCAGGATAAAGGCAGAACACTCATCCACTTAATGTTCCCCAAATGCCTTCTCTTATCGCTAATCCCCAAAACCCAACAAGCACAGCCACCTGTCAAAAAACACCCCACCCACAGCAAACATCAGCCTAAAGTACAAGGCCACTAAGGAGATTACCACCCAAGGACAAGGGACTCAGACAGCAGAGCTCAGAAGAGCAGACCAGACCCCTCCTGGGGCCTCTGGGAGCTCCAACACTTTTGGGGCCAAGCTCTTTTGGGGCTGTGGGGTCCCACAACAACCACGTAGTTGGTACCAGCAGCACGCAAGTGAGCTTGCTGGTTCACTAAAACATATCCTTATCCAACACCTCACTGTAAACACACTGGATGCTGGATGCTGGCTTTCTCTTCTGTGTGTCATGCTCTCTTCCCCATCTCCTTGAACACAGACAATGAAGCATAATCTCCCCCGTTCTGGACCCCCAGGTAAGCATTCTCCCCAGCACAGCACCTGGCAGGGAAGACGCACAGAAACCGCTGGCTGAATGGAGTCAAGTCCACTCCTGGGCCTGAAGTGACACCACCGAGGACAGCAAAAGGATGACTCGCCCCTTCACTAAAGGCCCCCAACTGCCAGCTAGTGGTAGCTCCCCCTCCTGCTTTTTGTGCACTTCAGCCCATCCCCTGCTGCACTAATCTGACGGAACTAAGGAAGGCCCGAGCCAGTTCGGCCACTCCCTAAGAAGTTCGGCTTTCTTATAGCTACAAACAGCACCCCCAAAATACCCATTTTTACACAGCTCTTGAACCCATTTCAGAGATAATCTGCATTCGTTTTCTAAGGCAAGGACTGGAGGAAAGAAAAGTCGGCAAACTGCTTTCACTTAACACCCTGCCAGGGCGCTGACTTGAAGGCTGAACCCTGGCCCCCACCCCTCCCAGTCACTCCTTGCACCCAGATCTGCTCCAAATCGGAGTCTGTACAGTTGGCTACTGACACACAGCTGTCTCTGCAGCATCCACCCCCCAGAGGCCTTCACAAGCCAAGCCTCTAGAGGCTGCATATGAAGCAGGGCAGTCTGACATCAGCAAAGCAGCTAGCTCTGGAGAGACAGAAGTCAGAGGGCGTCCTGGGGGAGACAAAACCACAGGCCTCTCTGCCTGACTGATGGCTTCAGGGCAGAGCCTGGGGGCTTCGTTCCCACTGGTTGGTAGGAAAGAGAGGGATGGGTAGGGCCAGGCTGAGCAGACCTGCCTGCAGTCACTGAAGACTTTGAGAAGGACCAGCAAGTCACGCCAGGATACAGGAGTCCCTGGTTCCCCTCCACAGCCTGCCAGTCTACCTACCCAACCTTTCCTTGGCTGACCTTGAACAAATTATGCAAGCCCCATTCCAGCTGAGGAATGAAAATCTGGCCCATACTGGAAGCTCAGAGGGGAAGGATAGTGTATCTATCACCCAGCGCAGTCTGCATAGTACTTACGTAACCTCTGTCTTGGGGGTACACATCCTTCCTGGCTCATCAGCTGCATGGCAATGACAGCTGCTCTGCTCACCGTGCCCCCACCCCACCCTACCTCATACACCTACCCCCAAATCACACCTTTGAACTCAAAGCACCCCAGAGCCTGTCATGCATAAATTTATCCAAAATATGGAAAAAGCTATGTATATAAAGATGCTAAGGCCTGGCTGGCATATAATAGGCATTCAATATAAATGTGCTTGATGAGTAAATGAGCAATGAGCATCAAAGTATTATTGAGTAGTGGGGGGAAAAGTAGAAACTTGGAATCTGACAATAGGAACTCATTATAATGCAACCAGGAAGTAAGAGCTCCCTCTGCAGCACCACTGTTGCAGCACCACCAAGAGTGGGGGAGTTGGGGAGACCCTCAACTAGCAATGACCCCCACTCTCTGCCTGCTCCCACCTCAGCCTAAGGAGAGCTGAACTCAGGTTGAGGAGACCAACTGCCTTCAGAAGCACTGGTTGCTTCCGACCTCAATACCATGCATGGATTTTATTCTAAGGGCCACCAAGAGCCACTGTTGAGTGACTGCCACATCTGTGTTTCAGAAGCTCACTTAACCAGCAGACTGGCAAAAACATAAATAATATCCAGTGTCAGTGAGGGTGTGGAAAACAGTCACTGTCGTTCATGCCAAGTGGGAGTACTACAGGTACACTCTTTTTGGAAAGCAATTAACCCAGCATTAACCCTAGTGGCAATTCCACTCCTAGGAAGCTGCTCCACTGTAGCAACTAAGGCACTCGAAGACATGTACATCAGGATGCATGGTAATCAAAAAGTATAAGGTGGGTGGCTCATGCCTGTAATCCCAGCACTTTGGGAGGCTGAGGTAGGTGGATCACTTGAGGCCAGGAGTTCAAGATCAGCCTGGCCAACATGGCAAAACCCCATCTGTACTAAAAATACAAAAAAAAAAAATCAGCCAGGCGTGATGGTGCACACCTGTAATGCCAGCTACTTGAGAGGCTGAGGCACGAGCTTAAACCAGGAGGCAGAGGTTGCAGTAAGCCAAGATCATGCCACTGCACTCCAGCCTGGATGACAGAGCAAGACTGTCTCACCAAAAAAAAAAAAAAAGAATAAAGTGGATGTATGTGGTGGCATTGAAAGATAGCTACGATACAGTTAAATGAAAAAAGTCAGAAAATTTGTAATTCCGTGTAATTGGAGGAAAACCTTTTACACATCTTTCTATGTTCATGAATGGATGGGAAAGCATGTGGAAGAATACAAGCCAATCTGCAAATTGGGGCTGGCTTAGATATGCCTCTGGAGAAGGAGGTTTAGGAATGGACTTCAAATCGAATTTTCATTTCTTTGCTCTGCTTCAATATTTAAACTGTTTGTGTATATTGATAATTTGTTTAAGGATAAAGAATTTTAATACAAAAATTAGCCAGATATGGTGGTGTGCCTGTAATCCCAGCTATTTGGGAGGCTGAGGCATGAGACTCACTTGAACCCGGACGCAAAGGTTGCAGTGAGCCGAGATCATGCTACTGCACTCCAGCCTGGGTGACAGAGCTAGACTCCCTCTCAAAAAAAAAAAAAAAAAAAAAAGCATTTTAAAAGCCAACCACTGTGCCTGAAATTGAGCTGTGTTGTGTCCCAAGTCATGTTCCAAGGCTGCTACAGTAGCGATGCCACAAGGCTACCTAGAGTGTCCATACAGACTGCAAGAACAGATTTAAACTACACCGAGATAGAAGAGCTATCAGGCAAGATCCGTTGGGGCACATTCCACTCCCAGGTGACCACTAGTGGCTTGGCCACTTTGCCAGAAATCATGAGCAGGGCGGAGCTCCCTAACTTCAGTGTGCACAAGAATCACCGGAGGCACTTGTTCAAGAAGAGCCTGCCAGAGGAGGTGGAACTCCTCCTGCCCTACCTCTCAGCCTGTGCCTAACAGGCAGGGCTGCCCCCAGGTGCCACTGAGAAGCAGCAGCTCAGGGTGGTCCCTGCACTAAGCACCTACCAGGCCCCCATCTGGTAGAAATATGCTCTTTTCTCTGCAGAGGCTCCCTCAAGAGGATTCAGGCATGTGCTGGGCATGGTGGCTCATGCCTCTAATCCCACACTCTGGGAGGCCAAAGCAGGAGGATCGCCTGAATGCAGGAGTTCGAGACCAGCCTGGGCAATATAGTCAGACTCTGTCTCTTTTAAATAAAAAATAAAAAGAAATAAATAGTAACAATAGAAGGATGCAGGCAGGTGAGCTTTGCATCCTGGGAGAGCCAGCAACTACTGCAATGGTTGATACAGGGAACAGGGTGCCCATGGGTCTCCAAGACTCAGCTAAGAACAGCTGGGAGGAAAGGCCTTAGGCCTAACGAAGTTGTTACAAGAAATAAGTGAAACACACAGAACAGCAGAAGTATCTGGCATGGAGTTAAGTGTTCGACAAATGGCAGTGGTAACCATAATCCATTACACTGGATACTGTCTGCCCCTCCAGATCCATTCTCCTCCCTTTCACCCTGCTCTGTGCCCCCAGAACTGATCATTATGGACTGCTATCCGTGGGTTTAGGATTGGACTTAGCCTATCAATGTGAGGTACTTGCAGAAGATGAGAGTTTAGGGAAGAATGAAGTCGGAGTAGTCACCCCGAGTCTCCCTCCCTGCTGGGGCCTCAGATGGGTAATGACTACCTTCCTCTACCCAAGGCCACAGCTCCTGCCAAGAAGCTCCCTCTCTTGTAGGCCTCAGGGTGTTAACAGACCAGACCTGACACCCTGTCCACGGCTTTACAAATGATGCCTTCATTAAACTCTTTTGGATTACCAAGTGTAAGTGTGCACCAGATCCCTGCAAGGACCCTAACCAACAGAGCAGTCACAATCATCATCACCATCATTGCCATCATCTTATGATTCTGCTGAGGAAGAGAATACTATGGAAAAGTCTCTGGTCCCGCTGTTTCACCAACACCATTCTAGGTGGTTTGTCAGGGCATAACTAGGCCAGCCTATAGGAGGGGTATCAGACCAGCGAGGGATCACAGCAACAGCACCTCTTCCTAGCCCTGAGGACCAGGAAAAGCAACTTCCCCAGCAGAAGGCAACCCTAGCTCTAAAAGCCAACGTGGGGGCGAACACAGTCAGCAGCTCGCTCATACACATGCACACACACACATACACTCCAGCACTTTCTCTTTCTTGCCAGGAAGAAACAGCCCAGGGGAACAGTTCCTGGTTCGAGCTCCAGGATGCTGGCAAAGGCCGATGGCCCTGTGCTCTGGTAGCAAGTCTGTGTACCCAATGCAGCTGTTCTCCCCTCCATCCTTCCACAACAGTCGCGCAGTGGGCAGTAGAGCTTTCCAGGGGTAGCTTCTATTTTCAAACACCCTGGCAGCTGGGCCACCACCAGCACAGCTGAGTTCCATGCTGAGCTCCTAGGCTCAGGAGAAGGTTGCTGACTCAGGGCAGCCTGCCCACACACCTATCAAGGGGAGATGGCCTGGGTTGGCAGCCAGTACACTATGGTCTGGATCCCAGGCACACTCGGGGCTCCTGCCTGACCTCAGGCACCTCAAGTTCCCTGCAGCCTCACTGCTTGGCCTGACCAGGTAGGCTTGAGACAGACAGTGCTTGGGCAGGTAGCCTCGGGAATCAAATAGATCTGAGTTTAACCCATCCTACCACTTTCTAGATATGTGAGCTTGGGCAAGTCGCAACCTCTCCACTCCTTTTTCTTCAGTTCTAATATGGAGAAAGACAGCCTGGATTGGCAACACTGCGAGGACTGAATTAGCTCGTTAATATACACTTGGTACAGTGGCTGGTGCATGGTAAGCAGGAAACACACACAGTATTTTATCACACATTTTCATTTTGTGTATTTATTACAATAATGGCTGCTGAGCATGTTCAAAAGGTCACCCTGAACCACAGGGTCCAGAGTCCTTCATGTCCATAATGAGGCATTGTTTAGCTGACCAGGTCCTGGAAGAACGCCTCCCACCAGATCCCAGGGAAAACTGACCCTTATAATAGACACTCAGCACCACTGTCCTTGCAAGAAATAGAGGTGACTCCATTGTCCACTGCCAGTTGGCCCACACTCAGTCATGCACAAGTTCACTCTGATTGGTGTGGAAGAATAATGTCTCCCATATGAACACCAATTTTGACTTTCCAAAAAGCATTCACATCTATTAGCACCTTGCAAGGGTTCCTGGGAGGGCAACTGCAATGGGAGAGTACCACCATTCAGATCAGGCCTTCAATCCCAACTCCACTCCTGCCAGGCTGTGTTACCTCAGAGTGGTTACCTCACCTCTCTGTGCTCGTTTGCTGACCTGTGAAATGGAAACACATTACCTCTCTCCCAGGGTATAGGGTGGTGAACTCAACATCACAGAACATTCATTGAGCCCCTAGAAAGGTGCTGAGCAAGCCCTCAATCAGCAATCACTGTGATGATGACAATTATACTTTTATAGCAGCGAAACTGGGCCAGGCACAGTGGCTCACACCAGCAATCCCAGTACTTTAGGAGGCCGAGGCAGGTGGATCACGAGGTCAGGAGTTCAAGACCAACCTGGCCAAGATGGTGAAACCCCATCTCCACTAAAAAATACAAAAAAATTAGCCGGGCATGGTGGCGGGCACCTGTAATCCCAGTTACTCAGGAGCGTGAGGCAGAGAACTGCTTGAACTCGAGAGATGGAGACTGCAGGGAGCCGAGATCATGCCACTGCACTCCAGCCTGGGCGACAGAGTGAGACTCGATCTCAAATAAAAAAAAAAAAAAAAAAAAAAAAAATTTGAATATGAACGGCAGATTACATATTAGTACACTATAATAATGCTATATTTGCTGAATTTGATAATTCTACTGTGTTTATTTATATAACAGATTGTCTTTGTTCTTAGGAAACACAATTTGAAGTATTAAGAAGAGGAACATGACGTCTACAATTTATTCTCAAGTGTTTTAGAAAAAATATGTGTGTCTGTGTGTGTATGAGTAGAAAGAGAGAATGATAAAGAAGTTGTAACAAGATGCTTACAAGAGATGCATCTTGATAAAGGGTATGTGAAAATTCTTTTTACTGTTTTTGCATACTATTTTCTGTAAGTTGAAAGTACTTCAAATGAAAAATTTAAAAATATATTATTTTGAGCATTTAAGTATGTGCCTGATGCTGTGCTGGGTGTGAGGCATTCAAGGGAGAACAAGACATGATCTTTACCTTTAGCTCACAGTCTGAAGCAGGGAGACAAAGCGGCAAGCACAATTCCGTGTGATGAAGGATGCTGTGAGCACACAGAGGAGGTACGCTAAACCCAGACTTCTCAAGCAAGGGAGTCAGTGGGGCTCTCTACAGAGGAGGGAAAGAGGAGGCTTAGAGTTGGGATAACTTATTCAGCTTGGGGTGCCAGTGAGACATGCAAGAAGTTGGGGGGAAGAAGCCAAGCCTGGACCTCTAAGCAGCAAGAGGAAGCCACCTGCCTCCTGAGGACAGACAACAAGGCACAGATTAGCAGGTGTCAGAGGTCAGGCTGAGGTTGTTACAGCCTCTAACGTAACATAAGAAGCGCAGACATCAGCAAAACGCTTGGGGCTGAAAGGCTGAACACAAGTGTGTTTACTGATGACCTTTGCGGTGATGTATAACGGATGCCCAAGAGGTATCAGCCCCAGATTGATAAATACAAGTAACCTGGATAAGGGCATGGCCTCAAATTAGCTTAAGTTGCTAATAATAAACGTCACAGCAGGAAGAGAATGTCAAGCGATCATAAGAAGTGATTTTTTGAGAACAGGATGAGCTTTACCAGCAATAAGGATAAGGTAGTAGCCAATTAACACACAACAGGATGGGGAGAGATTGTTGTTAATAGAAAAAATCCTGAGGACAGTACCAGGTCCCGTAATAAAGGGAAATCAGGGAGGCAGTACTGCTGTTTCAGAAGTTGATGTGGGAATGGGAATTTCCATTCAATTATGAGATACAAGAGCCAGGATGAGAAAGTACACCGATGTTCTTAGCAAGGACCTAGTGGGAGTTTTATTTTCTTTTTAAACTTTTGTGCTATGAAAGATTTACAAAAATAATGACAACAGCATTAGTTTAAACCACATGAAATTGCCAAAATTTGACGATTTTTGATCTACAAACATGGCAATTTTGTGTTTTAAATGAAAACAAACCCCCAATACCCACCACCCAGCTTCAGTAATTATTGACACATGGTCAATTTCATTTCCTCTAAATCCCCATCCATTATTCCGATAAACTGACTGATATAAAGGAAACCTCTGGTGGAAGTTTTTGTTGTGCTTTTGTTTTAATGATTTAATATCTATAAAAGAGACTCAAATTACATACGTACACATAATATTAAGAGATTCCAATTATGTGTAGATATGTTTTTAGTTAATTATTATT
>NW_012116422.1:2924718-2927181 GCF_000951035.1 Colobus angolensis palliatus
CCAGCCTGGGCGACAGAGTGAGACTCCATCTCAAAAAAAAAAAAAAAAAAGAGAAAGAGAGAAACTGAGGCACAAGAAAGTGACTTGACCTGTATGAGACAGACCCTGTGGCTCATTAGACCTGTAATGTGGGCCCAAGCTACTCTCCAGTGCTCTTTGCAACACAGTTCTGAGTAAATAACTTAAATAAGTCCCACTCATCCCAAATCCCCTGAGTACGCGGTAAAATGGAGATATGTGCCCAGACCCAGCTGAGAAGCCCACTGGTCACCTTTTCTCAGTGGCTACCACAGGAGTCCATGGAAAACCCAAAGCCGCAGACTACAGAATCTTGGAGCACTGGGAGGCGCTGCCTCCAGGCTTGGGCTGGTCCTCAGCCATACATGCGCCTCTCCCAGTCACTACCACTGAAGACACTGCACCATGGGAAATTCCATCAAGGGCGAAGTGGACTTCAGTGCTTCAGGAGCATCTTCCTGGTAAGGGTGGAGGGTGGATGCCCTTCACCACCCCAGCATAGAGTTCACTGTCCACACCCGCCTAGTGTTCAGCAAGGCCAGGGGCCCACAGGCACCTCATCCCTGTATGGTCCCCCACTTTCTGTGCTACAAATAACCCCTGCCTACAGCCCCATTCTAGAATAGCAGAAATAAAACTAAATAATCAACAATGAGTAGTCCCCACTACCCAGAGGCAGGCACCCTACTCAGGACAACCCCAGCATAAGCTGTCCATCCACCCATCACGAGGGAAGGGGTAACAGACCCAACCCCTTCTGTAGAATCCCAATCACCCACGTCACCCTCCCTGCAAGCCCAGAAACACCAGTTCAACAAGTTTCCCTCGGGACTTGGAAAACCAGAGAATGAAGACAATGTGTTTAAAGCACTTATTTCAAGAGACTATATAGACTGTTACAGTTCTTTAAATATCTGTGACTCTCTGCTAGGTGAGGCTGTTTTCCACAAGTGAGATGTCTGTGTCCCTCAGAAGGATGTCCAGGACCGAGCGTGGTGGCTCACACTTGTAATCCCAGCACTTTGGGAGGCTGAGGCGGGTGGACTACTTGAGGCCAGGAGTTTGAGATCGGCCTGGCCAACATGGTGAAACCCCACTCTACTAATGATTCAAAAATTAGACAGGCGTGGTAGTGTGTGCCTAGGATCCCAGATACTCTGGGAGGCTGTGGTGGGAGGATTGACTGAGCCCTGGAGATAGAAGCTGCCATGAGCCAATATGGTGCCACTGCACTCTGGAAACAGAGCAAGACCCTGTCTCAAAAAAAAGAAAAAGAAAAAAAACGTTCAGGATCAAAGGACTATGGTCTGGGCCTGCAGCCCTTCATATGCCCATTCAAAAATTCCACAAATACCTAATAAGCACCTACTATGTACCATGTACTGGAATAGTAAAACTCTGTCAATAAAGGTGGGTGGATTCTGATACAAGAGTGCATTTACCCCTACAGACCGTTCTCAAGCACCTACTGTGTGCCAGGCAGCATCACGCCAGGCACTGAAGACAAAGTAGCACAGGGCCTCAGTGCCTCAGTCTGACCCTTAAGAGCTGAGTCGGTCCAGAGCTGGAGTGGGCAGAATGAAGGCAGGCCCTCGGTAGTCTGCCCTGGCCTTCCCCTGCCTCAGTGGAGAAGTTTAGGCAACAGAGGAGCCCTTTCCCTTATCTCCCCAGGAGAGGAGAGGCTAGTCAAGGGGACAGGGACCCCGGGCGGATCGGGCCTCTAAAACAGGGTCTGCTCCTGCATTCAAGGTCTCCACATGCAAACTTACTGCTCGAGCTTGACAATGTCCATCTGTAAACTTACAAGACTTTTCATAAATTAACGTGAAAGTTACTCAATACCTGGTATACAAATGCTTGTCAATAATAGTACAAAAATGCTTAAAAACAGGAGCTACATTTATTGAACCCTTTCCACAACGCCACGTGTAGTAGCAAAATGGTCTGCAGGGGATGGGCTGGATTCACCCAAAAAGCCCCAAGGGTGTCAGGGTTTCTACTTAGCCCTTCTCCATACCGGCACTGTTCTAAAGGTTTCATGTTAATTAATTCATTTTATTCTTCCCCAAAACTCAACGAAGGAGAGGTATAATTGCTCCCATCCTACAGATGAGAAAACGAAGGTTTGCGGTCTTCCCAGCTGTGTGACCTTGTACAAATGACTAGGACTGCGGGCCTCTGATCCAACGTCAGGCTCCGAAACAGTTTCCCAAATGCACCGCCGCGTTTGGCAAATGAATGAATAACCGAACCAGGAATCACTTCTAAGGCCAAGAAGGCCACATCCTTCCCCGTGGCGCCTCCTTTTCCGAGGCCAAACCTCCAGCCCAGGCCGGAGCTCCGGACTCTACGGCCTAAGTCGACTCTCGGCCGGCGGGTTCCGCCCTAGAAGGCTCTGGCACAGGCGGGCGGTGCCGGGCGCCAGCTTCTGCGGGGGTGGGCCGG
>NW_012116422.1:2928001-2930331 GCF_000951035.1 Colobus angolensis palliatus
CGGGCGCGCGGGAGGACCTGCGTGAGCCCGGGCACGGGGAGGCGCCGGACTGACGTGTGCACCGTGTGTGCGTGCGCAGGGACACGCGGGTTCTTGCTGGAAACCTCGGCCCCAGTGGCAGCGCTCGGGAAGGGGGAGGAGGCCTTCCGATTCTCTGAGCGGTGGCCTCGAGGTCCCTGCGCTAATGGAAGACGCGCGGGGCTTCTGGGCCTCCTGGTCGGCCCCCGCGCTGCTAGATCCCCCAGGAGTTGATGTCGCCGGCGCTGGACTCGAGCCTTGCCTGGGTGGACGAAGTGACCCCCGGCCCCCCATCAAAGCCCGGGTGGGCCCCATCCCCCGAGGTCAGTCTCAGGCCCAGCGCGGACACTGGGCGCTGGGGGGGCGCAGATACTGAGTAGCGGCGGCGACTGTTGCTGCAGTGCTCCGTGCTCCGGATACAATGTGTCTGGCGCCTCCAACCCGCCCGCATGGCGTCTAGACAATCGCGGAGAAAACCCCTGTGTGCCGATTTTGCACCGCAGATTAGCGATTTTCTCCTGTAGCAAAGCTACTAACAGCCAATTTCCATGCATTTGAGAGGCAAAATAATGAAATAAAACGTGAATTGGGTTTTGCGAGGCTCCTGCTGGGTCTCTCGGCGCGAGGAAATCACGCCGGTTCTGGCCGGCCGGCCGGCTGAGGGCACCCCGGGGAACCCGCGACCAGCCGGGGCCTGTGCGCCTGTGGGACCCAGTTAGTATGTGTTGAGTGAACGGTCACCTTCTCCCTGCTAGGCCTAAGCGAGTGGTCTCGTTTACCACTGAGTGTCCCCTGTGTTCCGCGCGAGGCCTACTTGAAGCAGGTTTCGAGAATTAATTCATAGATGGACGAAGCTTCTGCACACCCTTCGCCTTTGATCAACAAACGTCCTCGAATGCTTGAGGCGTCTAGGGCCCTGTGGAGGAGGTACCGGGTTACAGAATCAGGACACTCCTCACAGCCAGCAGCGACACTAGCTAAAGCAGTAGGCACCTGGGGCTGGGGAGAAGGCAATCAGGACTGGCTGCTGGAAAGGGGCGGCAGATTAAATGTGAACGTGGCGACTCGAGTTAGAAAAGTTGTTCCAGTGGGATAGGGTGCTGAGGAAGAGGGCAGCTGATACAGAGTGGAAGTGGGGTGCAGACAGGGTGCCCAGGCGCTATGTAGGGGCTGGGGGAGGGGTGACTGGGAATGTAAGGAAGAGCCCCCTTCAAAAGATCCTAGGGAGTGTAGGACGGATTCTATGACCCTCCCAGGCCCACGAGTTGCCTGGGGACTCTGGGCTTCCCAGCCTGGTGGTCCCCACCCCACACACAGAGACTGGTGGGCAGGGGGAGGACAAGAACTTAGGGAGGCCGGGTGGGACAAGGCGGGTCTCCAGGAACCTCACTGGGCTAGGAACAGATGCTAGTGCAGCCCAGTTTTGAGGCTGGGAGCAAATTTCGAAGAGCTTCCTCCCCTCCAGAGCCACCTCTCAACTCCGCTTTCAAGAACCAGTCTGGGCCGGGCGCAGTGGCTCATGCCTGTAATCCTAGCACTTTGGGAGGCCGAGGCAGGCAGATTACTTGAGGCCAGGAGTTCGAGACCAGCCTGGGCAACATGGCAAAACCCTGTCTCTACTAAAAATACGAAAATTAGCCGGGCGCGGTGGCGCGCGCCTGCAGTCCCAGCTACTCAGGAGGCTGAGGCATGAGAATCGCTTGAACTTGGAAGGAGGAGGTTGCAGTGAGCTGAGATCGAGCCACTGCACTCTAGCCCGGGTGACAGAGTGAGACTGTCTCAAAAAACAAACAAAAAACAACCTGGGGAGAGTTCTCCATGGCCTCTGCTGCACTGGGCCCCTTCACCAGCTCCCCTAGGTGCTAGTTTCGGATTAACCGTGCACTTACTGGCTGCATGACCCCGTGCAAGAAGGCTGGCCTCTCAGAGCCTCAGCTTCAGAGTATTGGTGTAAGTTTAAAATGGAACACATAAAGAGTAGGCACTTGGCCTAGTGCGGTGGCTCACTCCTGTGATCCCAGTACTTTTGGAGGCCAAGGCGGGCGGATCACCTGAGGTCGGGAGTTCGAGACCAGCCTGACCAACATGGAGAAACCCTGTCTCTACTAAAAATACAAAAATTGGCAGGGCGTGGTGGCACATGCCTGTAATCCCAGCTACTCGCGAAACTGAGGCAGGAGAATTGCTTGAATCCGAGAGGCGGAGGTTGCAGTGAACCGAGATCTTGCCATCACACTCCAGCCTGGGCAACAAGAGTGAAACTCTGCCTCAAAAAAAAAAAAAAAAAAAAAGAGTAGGCACTCAGTAACTGG
>NW_012116422.1:2931684-2932549 GCF_000951035.1 Colobus angolensis palliatus
GAGAAAGGCAGAGATGAGGTCCTGAATCTAGCCATTCCTGAGCCTACAACCTATACTTACCAGCTGCCTGAGCCAACGGATTCCTGTTTTGCCTAGTCCAGTTTGAATTGTTTTCTTCCAGATGCTAACTCAGTTCCTCTCCTCCCTTCAAGCAGAACAATGTAAAGCATCCAGGGAAAAATGAGATTTTTCTTTTATTGTTAATATTGGAATGGGTTACCAATGTAAGACTGTTTCATTTTAGGGAGTTTTTGGTTTTTTTCTTGTCTCTAACTTACAGCCTTAGGGTTTCTACTGTAGATATTTATCAGAGTGGAAAGCAGCCAATTACCCTTTCAAGAACATAGGTTGAAACACTCCCAACTCTTCTGTTTTCAGAGCCAGATGTCCCTGGATTTCTATGTGTTTTGTTAGCATTGTCTATGCCAAGTACCAGAGCTTGAAGATGAAGTTCATGAAGGCAGAAATGGTAGTAACTTATGTAAATTAATTTTTAAAGAGAAAATATTCTGCTTGTAATCAGCATCAATTAATTGGATTATAAAGTTGCATTGTCATAAAACCTAGCCTTCCGATCCTTTTCCAGCGAACTCCTCAGACTAGAGTTTGAGTAGGAAGAATCAAGATGGCGTATTTGTGGTCAAGGATCTCTGGCATTGTGCCCTGACACTCAGCATCCAGGGAAGGACCCAGCCAGGCCTCCAGGTTCTGAGTGACAGCAGTAATCACTTGGGGAAATAGGACAGAAACCATCCCAAGATAAACACAATCAATAATGTTCTCCTGCATATCCCAAAACATGAGGTGTCCTAAATCTAGTCTAAAACAATTCCAAGAAGTTCCAACATCATAACTATGATTTTTA
>NW_012116422.1:2940067-2941247 GCF_000951035.1 Colobus angolensis palliatus
AGTTTCCTCCCCCATCCCCATTATCTTTTTTTTTTTTTTTTTGTAGGAGCACTTAAAATCTATCATCTTGGCAAATCTAAGTGTACAGTACAGTATTGTTAGCTGTAGGCACAGTGATGTACAGTAGATAATGATTAGTGATGACAAACATTTTTTAATATGTTTCTTGGCCATTTGTATGTCTTCTTTTAAGAAGCACCTGTTCATGTCCTCTGCCCACATTTTTTTCTTCGTTTTTAGTAGAGGTAGGATTTTGCTATGTTGCCCAGGCTGGTCTCAAACTTCTGAGCTCAGGCAATCCGCCTGTCTCAGCCTCCTAAAGTGCTAGGATTACAGGTGTGAGACACTGTGCCCGGCCCCCTCTGCCCTCTTTTTAATGAGGTTATTTGGTTTTTTGCTTGTTGAACTGTTTAAGTTCCTTATAGATTCTGGATATTAGACCTTTGGTCAGATGCATAGATATCCAGAATTTATTTATCTGATATAACTAAACCTTATACCCTTTGATCATCACCTCTCCATTTTCCCTTCCCTCCAGCCCTGAAAATTACCATTGTACTCTCTGTTTCTATGAGAGTGATTATTTTAGATTGTACATTTAAGTGAGATCATACAGATGTTATGGATCTTGACATGGGAGGATTGTCCTAGATCATCCAAGTGGGCCCAATGTAATCACAAGAATGTCATCACAAGTTCTTTTTTTTTTTTTTTTAAGATAGACTGTCACTCTGTCACCCTGGCTGGAGTGCAGTGGTGCGATCTCAGCTCACTGCAACCTCTGCCTCACAGGTTCAAGCGATATTCGTGCCTTAGCCTCCCAAGTAGCTGGGATTACAGGTGTCCGCCACCAGGCCCAGCTAATTTTTGTTTTTTCAGTAGAGACTAGGTTTCACCATGTTAGCCAGGCTGGTCTCAAACTCCTGACCTCAGATGATCCACCCATCTCAGCCTCCCAAAGTGCTGGGATTACAGGCATGAGCCACCATGCCCAGCCTACAGTTCTTATAAGAGGAAGACAAGAGGGTCAGAATGAGAGAAGGTGATTTAATGACAGAGGCAGAGTGGGGCAGTGGGGGAGAAAGACAGGGAGAGAGACAGAGAGAGAGAGAGAGAGAGAGAGAGAAAAAGGAAGAAAGAAAGAAAGAAAGAAAGAAAGAAAGAAAGAAAGAAAGAAAGA
>NW_012116422.1:2942312-2944755 GCF_000951035.1 Colobus angolensis palliatus
GGGAGGGAGGGAGAGAGAGAGAGATTGGAGATGCTATATCGCTAGTTCTGAAGATGTAAGAAGGGGCCATGAGACAAGGAATGCAGGCAACCAATAGAAGCTAAAAAAGACAAGGAAATGGATTCTTCTCCCAAGGCCTCCAGGAGGAGGTAGCCCTGATGCTCCCTTAATTTTAGCCCAGAGAGACTGATTTCAGAATTCTGACCTCTAGAACTGTAAAATGATAAATCTGAGTTGTTTAAACCACTAAGTCTTTGGTAGTTTGTTACAACAGCAATAGGAAACTAATATACAACCTCTAAAAGACAATTCTAGAAATGATTTATTAGAATGGGGCTATAGTATGAATGTTTATCTCCCAAAATTGATATGTTGAAATCCTAAGTCCCAAGATGATGGTATTAGGAGGCAGAGCTTTTGAAATGTGATTATCATCAGGGCAGAGGCCTGAGAGCTTGTTCATCCTTTCCACCATGTAAAGACACAGTTAGAAAGCATTATCTATGTGACACAAGCAAATGGAAAAACACTCCATGCTCATGGATTGGCAGAATCAATATCATTAAAATGTCCATGCTGCCAAAAGCAATCTGCAGATTTAATCCTGTTCCTATCAAACTAACAACATCATTTTTCACAGAATTAGAAAAAAAAAACTATTATAAAATTTATATTAAACAAAAAAAGAGCCAGAATAACCAAAGGATCCTAAGCAAAAATAACAAAATTGGAGGCATCACATTACCTGACTTCCAACTATGCTAAAAGGCTACAATAACCCAAACAGCATAGTACTGGTACAAAAACAGACACTTAGACCAATGGAACAGAATAGAGAACACAGGAATAAAGCCACACTCCTACAACCAACTAATCTTCAACAAATTGGACAAAAATAAGCAATGGGGAAAGGACTCCCCTTTAATAAATGGTGCTGGAATAACTGGCTATCCATATGCAGAAGAATGAAACTGGACCCCTGCCTATCACCATATATAAAAATTAACACAAGACAGATTGAAGACTTAAATGTAAGACTTCAAACTATTAAAATCCTAGAAGAAAACCTAGGAAATACCCTCCTGGGCATCAACCATGGCAAAGAATTTATAAATGACTAAGTCCTCCAAAGCAGTTACAACAAAAACAAAAATCAGCCTGGGCAATATGGCAAAAACCCGTCTGTACAAAGAATCAAAAATTAGCCTGGGCCGGGCGCGGTGGCTCAAGCCTGTAATCCCAGCACTTTGGGAGGCCGAGACTGGCGGATCACAAGGTCAGGAGATCGAGACCATCCTGGCTAACACGGTGAAACCCCGTCTCTACTAAAAAAATACAAAAAAACTAGCCGGGCGAGGTGGCGGGCGCCTGTAGTCCCAGCTACTCGGGAGGCTGAGGCAGGAGAATGGCGTAAACCTGGGAGGCGGAGCTTGCAGTGAGCCGAGATCCGGCCACTGTACTCCAGCCCGGGCGACAGAGCGAGACTCCGTCTCAAAAAAAAAAAAAAAAAAAAAAAATTAGCCTGGCATGGTGGCGCACACCTATAGTCTCATAGTCTCAGCTACTCAGGAAACTCAGGTGGGAGGATCTCTTGAGTCCAGGAGGTTGAGGCTGCAGTGAACTATAATTGCACCACTGCACTCTAGCCTTGGTGACAGAGTGAAACTGTGTCTCCAAAAAAAAAAAAAATTGACAAGTGGGACCTAATTGAATTTAAGAGCTTCTGCACAGCAAAAGAAACTATCAACAGAGTAAACAGACAACCTGCAGAATGGGAGACAATATTTACAAACTACGCATCTGACAAAGCTCTAATATCCAGAATCTATAAGGAACATAAACAATTCAACAAACAAAAAACAAAGAACCCCATTAAAAAGTGGGCAGAGGGCTGGGCACAGTGGCTAACACCTGTAATCCCAGCACTTTGGGAGGCGGAGGTGGGCAGATCACCTGAGGTCAGGAGTTTGAGACCAACCTGGCCAACATGGTAAAACCCCCCATCTCTACTAAAAATACAATAATTAGCTGGGTGTGGTGGCGCACGCCTGTAATGCCAGGAAGCTGAGGCAGGAGAGTGACTTGAATCCGGGGAGTGGAGGTTGCAGTGAGTCGAGATTGTGCCACCACACTATAGCCAGGATGACAGAGTGAGACTTCCTCTCAAAAAAAAAAAAAAAAAAAGACATACAAGTGGTCAATAAACATGAAAAAATGTTCATCATCACTAATCATCCAATAAATGCAAATCAAAACCACAATGAGTACCACCTCACACCAGTCAGAATGAGTATTATTAAAAAGTTAAATGGCCGGGCGCTGTGGCTCACACCTGTAATCCCAGCACTTTGGGTTGCCGAGGCAGGCGGATCACAAGGTCAGGAGATCGAGACCACCCTGGCTAACATGGTGAAACCCGTCTCTACTAAAAATACAAAAAATT
>NW_012116422.1:2945435-2954260 GCF_000951035.1 Colobus angolensis palliatus
AGGCGGGTGGATTACGAGGTCAGGAGTTCAAGACCAGCCTAGCTAACATAGTGAAACCCCATCTCTACTAAAAATACAAAAATTAGCCAGGCGTGGTGGTGCATGCCTGTAGTCTCAGCTACTCGGGAGGCTGAGGCAGGAGAATCTCTTGAACCCGGGAGGTAGAGGTTGCAGCGAGCCGAGATCGTGCCACTGCACTGCAGCTTGGGCAACAGAGTGAGACTTCATCTCAAAAAAAGAAAATAAATCATTCTACCAAAAAGATACATGCACATGTACGTTTGTCACAGCGTGATTCACAATAGCAGGAGACATGGAGTCAACCCAGGTGCCCATCAGTGGTGGATGGAATAAAGAAAATGTGATACATATATATGACGGAATACTACACAGTCATAAAAAATAATGAAACTATGTCCTTTGCAGCAACAAGGATGCAGCTGGAGGCCGTTATTCTAAGCAAAATAACGCGGGAACAGAAAACTAAATACTGTGTGTTCTCACTTATAAGCAGGAGCTAAACATTGGGTACACATGGACATAAATATGGGAACAATAGGCACTGTGGACTACAAGAGAGGGGAGGGATGGGGGTAAGGATTGAAAAACTACCTGTTGGGTACTATGCTCAATACCTGGATGACAGGTTCAATCATACCCCAAACCTCAGCACCATGCAATATACCCTTGTAACAAATCTGCACATGTAACCCCTGAATCTAAAAGAAAAATTGAAAAAAGAAAAATAAAGTGCCATCTATGAACCAGAGAGCAAGCCCACAACACACACTGAATCTTCTAGTACGTTGATCTTGAACTTCCAGCCTCCAGAACTGTGAGAAATCACTTTATTGCTTGTAAGCCACCTGGTCTATGGCATTTTGCTATAACAGCCTGGATAAACTAAGGCAAATGGCAAGGTTGTAAGGAGCACCTGTAATCCCAGCTATTCGGGAGGCTGAGGTAGGAGAATCACTTGAACGATTTGTTTTTTCCTATTTTGAATCGCTTTTCTTTCTTTTTTTTTTTTTTGAGACGGAGTCACCCAGGCTGGAGTGCAATGGCATGATCTCAGCTCACTGCAACTTCCACCTCCCAGGTTCAAGCGATTCTCCTGCCTCAGCCTCCCGAGCAGCTGGGACTACAGGCGCATGCCACCACGCCTGACTAGTTTTTGTATTTTTAGTAGAGAAAGGGTTTCACCATGTTAGTCAGGATGGTCTCGATCTCCTGACCTCATGATCCACCCACCTCGGCCTCCCCAAAGTGCTGGGATTACAGGTGTGAGCCACCGTGCCCGCCCCCCACATTTTTTTTCTTAATGCAGAGTCTCATCTCACTCAGTCACCCAGGCTGGAGTACAGTAGACTGATCTCGGCTCGCTGCAAACTCTGCCTCCCAGGTTCAAGTAATTCTCCTGCCTCAGCCTCCCAAGTAGCTGGGATTATAGGCGCATGCCACCACACCCAGCAAACTTTGTATTTTTAGTAGAGACAGGCTTTCACCATGTTGGCCAGGCTGGTCTGGAATTCCTGACCTCAGGTGATCCACCTGCCTCAGCCTCCCTAAGTGCTGGGATTATAGGCATGAGCCACTGCACCCAGCAGGCCTTTTTCTTTTATTCTTCCTGCTTTCTAACTTTTAAAAAAATATTTATGACCGGGCACCATTGCACTCCAGCCTGGGTGACAAGAGCAAAATTCTATCTCTAAATAAATAAATAAATAAATAAATATTTTGAGACAAGGTCTGGATCTATTGCCCAGGCTGGAGTGTAGTGGCATGATCTTGGCCCACTGCAACTTCTGCCTCCTGGACTCAAGCCATCCTCCCACCTCAGCCTCCCAAGTACCTGGGACTGCAGGTCCCACCACACCCAGGTAATTTTTGTATTTTTTATAGAGATGGGGCTTTGCCATGTTGCCCAGGCTGGTCTCAAACTTGTAAGCTCAAGCAATCCACCCATCTTGGCTTTCCAAACTGCTGGGATTATAGGCATGAGCCCCCACACCTGGCCTCTAACTTTCAACGGAGGCCTCCAACTTTTAAAGGAGGCCGAGTATGGTATTAAAATCAAACAATCAGGAAAGAGGCAGGGATTCTTGCTGCATAAGACAGATTGCAATTTGGGGTAAGTGCAGATCTCATTATTATTGTACGGCAAACTCTGGCCCAGTGCTGGTACCTGTGATGTTCTCTGAGAGGGACTGTGTGTGCCTGTGCACATGACTGTGATAGGGAGTGGGTATTGTAAGGAGAACTGGCCTGGGGCTGGAATCCCACCAGAAAACTCTGACTTGAGAAGGCAAGGGCTTCCCCCTTTGTTCAGCATACTCTGGTCCCTGATAAAGGTTAAAGAAAAGCAGGAAAAAATTAGGCTGGGATCCTTTGTATTGCAAGGGACATGGAACCCCTTCTCCAGGCCCCACCAGTGAGTGGACCCAAGCAGTTTTTCCTTAAGCCAAAAATGGAGCTGTCTCTTCCACTTGGCTTGCATTTATGCTCTGTGGCTGGGACTTGAAGAATGTCCCAGTTTCTGTCACCATGGCCTTTGCTAACAGGCACCACTTTGTTTTTTATTATTTAAAATGTGGACCAATGCAGGGACAGGGAGCATGAAAAATTAAAAAATAAAAATAAAACGTGGATGAGGCCAGATGCAATTAAAATGGCCTGGCATCTTGGTGCCAGTCTGGTAGAGCTGCACAGGGTGCTGGCTTTCAGGCACTGTCTGTCCAAACCTGCTGTGTAGGGTTGTGTGGCTTACACACTGCATCAGCACAGGGGATGTGTAGGACCGAGACCCTGGCCATGCACGGCTTGCAAAGCCTTGGATCCTGACCAGACTATGTCAGCCACAAGGAAAGGGCTGTGTTTCTGCTTTCACAGTCTGTAGGAGGCAGGGCAGCCAGGCCCATGTGCCCCTCTCCTGGGCATGTTCTTCCCAGATGGCTGGTGCCTTCTCATTCTCTGGCCTCTGCTTAAATGGGACCTTCTTGAATCTACCTTCCCTGCCACAAAATCTAACACAGGTTCTTTTCTCCTCTCCTTCCTTATTCTAAGCTCAGCCTTCTGTTTCCTTCATAGCTTGTAGCAATTTATAAGTATTTCAAGCCGGGCATGGTGGCTCATGCCTGTAATCCCACCACTTTGGGAGGCTGAGGCAGATGAATCACCTGAGGTCAGGAGTTCGAGACCAGCCTAACCAACATGGAAAAATGCCATCTCTACTAAAAATACAAAATTAGCCAGGTGTAGTGGCACATGCCTGTAATCCCAGCTACTCGGGAGACTGAGGC
The DNA here is from genome assembly GCF_000951035.1 of Colobus angolensis palliatus. Lineage (NCBI taxonomy): Eukaryota > Metazoa > Chordata > Mammalia > Primates > Cercopithecidae > Colobus > Colobus angolensis. Next base: position 2,948,735 of record NW_012116422.1, read on the forward strand.
AGAAGAATCACTTGAACCCGGGAGGTAGAGGTTGCAATGAGCCAAGATCACGCCATCAACACTAAAGCCTGGGCAACAAGAGAGAAACTGCATCTCAAAAAGAAAAGTATTTCATCATTGGTTTGCTCCGGCTTTCTCACTAGAGTGAGGACGTGAGGCCAGGACTGGCTCTGCTTTGTCCATGCTTGTGTCCTTTCCAGAGTGTCTGCCACATCTTAGGTATTAGTAAATGGTGAGTAAAGAAATAACTGAATAGATGATGAACGATGTGTGGCATAAAGGCGGGTGACTGACGTGGAGGGGCTTATCACCCCTCTGTGCAGGTTGCACATTGTGTTAGTCCTTGTTTGTGTTGCCATGAAGAAATATCTGAGGCTGGGTAATTTACAAAGAAAAGAGGTTTAATTGGCTCATGGTTCTTCTGCAGGCTGCACAAAAAGCATGGTGCAGGCATCTGCTCAGCTTCTGGTGAAGCCTGTGAGTGACTCCTAATGAGGAAGCTTCCAATCACGGCAGAAAGCCAAGAAGAAGCAGGTACAACATGTGGCAAGAGTGGGAGCAAGAGAGAGAAGGAGGAGGTCCCAGATTCCTTCAAACAACCAGCTCTAGCATGAACTAACAGAGCACGAACTCGCTCGTTACCTTGGGGAGGGCACCAAACCATTCACAAAGGATCTGCCCCATGACCCAAACACCTCCCACCAGGCCCCACCTCCAACACTGGGGCTCACATTCCAACATGAGATTTGGAGGAGACACATATCCAAACCACATCACACACCTTAGGGACAGCTAGGAATCATGCCTCTTGGGTTGTCAGTCTGTGAGAAACAATGGACTCACAGCCTTGGCGTGGGCTGGGGCCTGTTTAATCTGCCTGTGGAGTAAATAATTTAACCTTGCCCAAGGAGAGGCCTGATCTTTGCCCTCAGCTTCCAGAAGGTAATCTGTAAACCCTTGCAATATCATGCCAGATAGGAGGATATTTAGGGCGGAGGCTGGCCACACCAGATAAACAAACAATGTGATTTAGGGTGGGGTTGGCCACATCGGATAAACTAAAATGTGATTCAGGGTGAGGACTTTGAGTCAAGCACACTCAGCTGGATCCCCGGAGAGTGGAGACGATGTCAGCCCTGTGGGCATTTGACCAAGGAGCCCCAGTAAAAACTCTAAGTCCCAAGGCTCAGGTGAATTTTCCTGGTTGGTAAGATTCTATGTGTACTCCCACACATCATCACCAGCAGGAATAAACACCCTCCATATGCCTCCCTCAGGAAAGGACAATGGAAGCTCTGTGTTTGGAACCCTCCTTGACTCTGCCCTATGCATCTCCCTGCTTGGCTGATTTTAATCTACATCCTTCCCCTGTAATAAAATGTAACTGTTAGGATAGTCTAGATCGCACTGAGTCCCTTCAATGACTTATAAAATGTGTGAAGGTGTCAGAATGAAAATGGAGTCATTTGTGTTAACAAAAAAAACACACAAACAACAACAACAAACCCCTACAAGTAGACACAGGGAGGGCCGTAAAGGGAAGGTTCTGCTACATGTACACCTAATTACAAGAATGATCACAAAAGACTGCAAAAACCATAACTTTGGCCAGCCGCAGTAGCTCCCACCTGTAAACCCAGCACTTTGGGAGTCTGAGGCAGGAAGATTGCTTAAGCCCAGGAGTTCAAGACCAGCCTGGGAAACATAGTGAGACCCTGTCTCTATGAAAAAAAAAAAAAAAATAGCCAGTTATGGTGGTGAACACCTGTAGTCCCAGCTACTCAGGAGGCTGAAGTGGGTGGATTACTTAAGTCCAGGAGATTAAGGCTGCAGTGAGCCATGATTGTACCACTGTGATCCAGCCTGGGTGACAGAGCAAGACTCTGGCTCAAACAAACTAAACAAACAAACAAAAAATGGAGTATTTATTTCCCCATCTCCTATCCTTCCAAGCAACAACATAACAGAAGCCACATTCCTCTACCTAAGGCTACAACAACTCTAACGTTGCACTATCCCAGAGCTGCCCCAGCCCCCATCACATGCGCACATGCACCTGAATGAGGACTGGTTCTCCTGGCTGACTGAGGCCTGGTGTCAGACCAAGCACCTGGCCTAGCTGAGACCACACTGCCTATAGGCTCTTATTTGTCTAGCCTCCTCCTGAATCTGGAGGGGACTTGCTTCCTCACTGGCCCCACACCAACACCTCCTCCTCTGTCCTGGTTGCCAGGAAGGACTTTCTCTCTGACATGGGCAGTGACAGGTAGATACACAATAAATTAATACCCAGGTTGGCCAATGAGCCTGCAAGTGTCCCTGCCTTTGTCCTCACCCCATCCTTTCATACCCCCCATGACCTACTCTCTAGCCTTTCCTGCTGGAAGAGAGACTGTGGGGAGGGGTAGTCTGACCATCAGGATTTTCTCTGGAAATATCATAGCTTTCCTAAAACTCATTAAGTCCCACCTTTTTCTAATGCCACTATTTCGCCAAGCCACAGATGCAGCCTTTCCTGCCAGAGCCAGCATAGTCAGAGGCAGCAACAGCCTCAGATGCTCAAAGTCCAAAAGTTTCAGGTTCAAATCTAAACCTAGCAGCCTGCCACCCAACCTGTTACAAAACAGGCTCTTCCATGACTCCCCCACTCACCCCTCCCCAGCTCCTCTTCACCCCTGAGGAAATATTTGCTTCCCCTTAACTGTACTAAAGGCTCCTCCCCATCACCACAGCCAAAGACCCCACCCCTTGTCTCCCTACACCCCAAACATAAACTTCCCAATTCTGCACACAGTAAATCTGAAGAGGAAGAGAATCCAGCTTTGCTTCCTCCCTACCTGGTGTGGCTTCAGTGTCATCCTGCCCAGTCATAAGGCCCTGGGCCATATAACCTCTCCACAAGCCTCAAAAGGTATATAAACATCCTGCATTTTTCAGGGATTATGCAACAGGCTTCTTTACAAAGCCTTCTGGGGAGACCAGGCACGGTGGCTCACACCTGTAATCCCAGAACTTTGGGAGGCTGAGGTGGGAGGATTGCTTGAACCCAGGAGTTTGAGACCAGCCTGGGAAATACAAAGAGACCTTGTCTCTACAAAAAATACAAAAAAAAAAAGCCAGGCATGGTGGTGTGCAACTGTAGTCCCAGCTACTCGGGAAGCTGAAGTGGGAGGGTCACCTGAGCCCTGGGTGGATCACCTGAGCCCCAGAAGGTCAAGGCTACAGTGAGCTGTGATCACACCACTGCACTCCAGCCTGCATGAGACTTTGTCTTTTTTTTTTTTTTAATAGTTTAAGTTCTAGGGTACATGTGCACAACGTGCAGTTTTGATATATAGGTATACATGTGCCATGTTGGTTTGCTGCACCCGTTAACTCATCATTTACATTAGGTAGATCTCCTAATGCTATCCCTCCCCCAGACCCCCACCTCTCGACAGGCCCCGATGTGTGATGTTCCCCGCCCTGTATCCAAGTGTTCTCATTGTTCAATTCTCATCTATGAGTGAGAACATGTGGTGTTTGGTTTTCTGTCCTTGCGATAGTTTGCTGAGAATGATGGTTTCCAGCTTCATCCATGTCCTTGCAAAGGACATGAACTCATTCTTTTTTTTTTTTTTTTTTTTTTTTTTTTTTCTGAGACGGAGTCTCTCTCTGTCGCCCGGGCTGGAGCGCAGTGGCCGGATCTCAGCTCACTGCAAGCTCCGCCTCCCGGGTTCCCGCCATTCTCCTGCCTCAGCCTCCGGAGTAGCTGGGACTACAGGCGCCCGCCACCTCGCCTGGCTAGTTTTTTTGTATTTTTTAGTAGAGACGGGGTTTCACTGTGTTAGCCAGGATGGTCTCGATCTCCTGACCTCGTGATCCGCCCGTCTCGGCCTCCCGAAGTGCTGGGATTACAGGCTTGAGCCACCGTGCCCGGCCGAACTCATTCTTTTTTATGGCTGCATAGTATTGAGACCTTGTCTTTAAAAAAAAAAGGAAAAAAAAAAAGCCTTCTGGGGAAATAAAGCTACTGAGGTCTTAAGAGACATAGGGTGTCTTAAAGGGAAAATCCAGCCCAAGAAATTTCCAGCTTAAAGCATAGAAATGGAAAAGCGATGATACCTTACCGCAAAATGTGGTGTACTTGAGAATCACCTGCATGGTTGCTGGGATGTGCAGGTGGGGGTGCCTAGCCCCTAGCCCCTGGAGGTTCTCCATTAATACTTCTGGGTTGGGGCTGGAACCTGTATTTTTCACAAGCACCCAACTAATACTGGAGCAGTAGGCTCAAAGAAAGGCTCTGATCTTTTTTTTTTTTTTTTGAGACGGAGTCTCACTCTGTTGCCCAGGCTGGAGCGCAATGGCGCGATCTCAGCTCACCACAACCTCTGCCTCCCAGCTTCAAGTGATTCTTCTGCCTCAGCCTCCCGAGTAGCTGGGATTACAGGCATGTGCTACCTTGCTCAGCTAATTTTGTATTTTTAGTAGAGACAGGGTTTCTTCATGTTGGTCAGGCTGGTCTTGAACTCCTGACCTCAGGTGATCTGCCCACGTCAGCCTCGCAAAGTGCTGGGATTACAGGCGTGAGCCACTGTGCCCAGCTGAAAGGCTGTGATCTTACATAATATCATGGAAAGAAGTTCAGGATGTGGCCACTGTAAACACCAGCTCCCTGGGGTGTTGAAAAAACCAATTCAGAAAATTATTATTTACATCCATGTCTTCATTCATTTTGTACTGCTATAACAATACCACAAACTGAGTAATTTATAATAAACAGAAATTTATTGGCATACATTTCTAGAGGTTGGGAAGTTTGATATTAAGATGCTGCCATCTGGTGAGGGCCTTCTTGTGTATCATCCCATAGTGGAAGAGTATCACTTGGCAGAAGGGCAAAGAAAGAGAGAGAGAAAGAAAGAGGAGGCCAACCCATTTCCCAAAATAACAAGATAATGGCATTAAGCCATTCATGAGGGCTCTGCCCTAATGACCTAAACATCTCTTAAAGATCCTACCTCCCCACAATGGAAAATTCCATCCCCTAACGCATGCTCAGGAAGTGGAACAAAGCAATATGGAGAAACTCAAGTTAAGGGCCCACATGAGCACTAGGAGGATGGGGGCGGAGGTATCAGAAATTTGTGCCTTATGCAAATGAGACATCCAGCCTTCATCAGTTTCTTATAAAAGTCTTTGCATTCAACTGTAAAAATGACAAACCCCTCATACCAGTTAGAATGGTGATTATTAAAAAGTCAGGAAACAACAGATGCTGGCGAGGCTGTGGAGAAATAGAACACTTTTACACTGCTGGTGGGAGTGTAAATTAGTTCAGCCACTGTGGAAGACAGTGTGGCAATTCCTCAAGGATCTAGAACCTGAAATACCATTTGACCCTGCAATCCCATTACTGGGTATATACCCAAAGGATTATAAATCATTCTACTAAAGGCCGGGCGCGGTGGCTCAAGCCTGTAATCCCAGCACTTTGGGAGGCCGAGACGGGCGGATCACGAGGTCAGGAGATCGAGACCATCCTGG
>NW_012116422.1:2954940-2963931 GCF_000951035.1 Colobus angolensis palliatus
AAAAAAGACGACCCTCTTCTGGGCCCCCTCTCCATGGCAGAGAGCTTTCTTCTTTCACTTAAACTTTCACTCCAAGCTCAGAAGGAAAAAAAAAAGGTCCCACCTTTTAATACAGTTACAATGGCAATTAAATTTAAACATGAGTTCTGGAGGGGACAACTATTAAAACCACAGCAACCCATCTTCATCAAGGTCTAATATCTGTGTGTTGTGATGAGGGATGTCTCTATCTGGGAATGCTCTACTTTTTGGCCTCCATCCTGCCCCTCCTACTCAGCTTGCACTCATTCAGCCAAAATCCATTGCAGGTTATTATTTTCTAGACATCACACTAAGAACTAAGGATATATTCCTATGGTGAGTAGAAATAGACACTGTCCCTTCCTGTGGAACTAATAGTCAAGGGAGAAGATGGACTTGCACAAATCATCATACAAATAAATATGTAATTATGGATTTTGATAGCTGCTTTGGAAGAAACGTTCTTAGGAACATTCATTCATTCAACAAATTATTTATTGAGCTCCTACCATGGGCCAGGCCCTCTGCTAGGTGTTGGAGACTCAGGAATGAACAAAATAAATGTGGTTCCTCCCCTCTTGGCACTTACTGTCTAGGGGGCAAGACTGACAGCAAAAAAAGTATGATGGCAAGTGTTGATAAGGCAGAGTGGGCATAAGGGGTGAGGGCTACTCAGGACAGTCACAGAAAGCCTCTCCAAGGAGGTGACTTATAAGCAGAAATGAATGAAATGGGCTGGGCACAGTGGCTCATGCATTATCCCAGCACTTTGGGAGGGCAAGGCAGGCAGATCTCTTGAAGTCAGGAGTTTGAGACCAGCCTGGCCAATATGGCGAAACCCCATCTCCCCTAAAAATACAAAAAAAAAAAAAATTAGCCAGACGTGGTGGCACACCTGTAATCCCAGCTCCTCAAGGAGACTGAGACAGGAGATCACCTGAGGCCAGGTGTTTGAGACCAGCCTGGCCAATATGGCGAAACCCCATCTCCCCTAAAAATACAAAAAAAAAAAAAATTAGCCAGGCGTGGTGGCACACCTGTAATCCCAGCTCCTCAAGGAGACTGAGACAGGAGAATGACTTGAACCAGGAGGCAGAGGTTGCAGTGAGCCGAGATCGTGCCACTGCATTCCAGCCTGGGCAACAGAGCAAGACTCCATCTCCAGAGAAAAAAAAAAAGAATGAAGTGAGTGAGTATTTCACAGAGGGCCCTGACCTGACCTGAAGGAGGTGGGCCTGGTGGATTGCCTGCAAAAATGGTGGCCAGGTCAGGTGCAGTCACTCATGCCTATAATCCCAGCATTTTGGGAGGCCGAGGAGGGCAGTCACTTGAGGTCAGGAGTTTGAGAGCAGCCTGGTCAACATGATGAAACCCTGTCTCTACCAAAAAATACAAAAATTAGCCAGGTATGGTGGTGGGCACCTGTAGTCCCAGTTACTTGGGAGGCTGAAGCAGGAGAATTGCTTGAACCTAGGAGGCAGAGGTTGCAGTGAGCCAAGCTTGTACCACTGCACTCCAGCCTGGGCAACAGAGTGAGACCCTGCCTCAAAAAAAAAAAAAAAAAAAAAGAAGTGACCAATTCCTCCCAAAAAAAAAAGAGTAAATAAATAAAATGACTGCAGCAAAATACAAATTTTTTAAGAACTGGAGTCTACTTACCCCACCTTCCACTACTGTGCTGCCCTTAGAGCTTGCTCTAACCAGTAGAATGTGGTTGCAGGAACACTGTGCCAGTGCTAGGCTTAGACCTTAGAGGCCAGCTAGCTTCTATTCTCTGCTCTTATAGCCCAGACTCACATGGGTAGGAAGAAGTCCAACTATTCTGCTGGAGAGAGAGGCCCAGCTACCTCTGCACCCACTACCCCACGCCCTAGCCAGCTGAGCTACCATACATGTGAGTGAAGCCATCTAGAAGATTCCAGCCCCTGCCAAGCTCCCAACTGAAGGCAGCCACATGCATGGCCCCAGGCAACACCACATAGAGCAGCATGGTGAAGCCGAGCCACTGCCCTGGCCCAGGCGTGGGATGAGGGAGGCTGTGTTAGTCTGTTTTGGTGTTGCCGTAAAGAAATACATGAGGGTGGGTAATTTCTAAAGAGGTTTAATTGGCTCACAGTCTGCAGGCTGTACAGAAGCATGATGCCAGCATCTGCTTCTGGCACCGCCCTCAGGAAGCTTCCACTCATGGCAGAAGATGAAGGGGGACCAGGCACGTCACATGGCAAAAGAGGGACGGTGGGGTTGGGAGGAGGTTGCAGACTCTTTTAAGCAATCAGATCTCGTGGTAACTCTTTACCATGGGGAGGACGCCAAGCCCTTCATCATTCATAAGAGATTCACCCCCGTGAGCCAAATGCCTCCCACCAGGCCCCACCTCCAACACTGGGACTCACACATCAACATAAGATTCGAAGGGACAAATATCCAGACCATATCAGAGGCTCAAATTGAGGTGAGGGCAGCAGGAGGGGTGGGGGAAATGGATGAATTGGACTTACTTAGGAAGTAGGGCAATTAGCATTCAGTGATGGAGGTGATGTTTCCTTCTCTCCCTCTCTCTTATTGATTTATTTTTTTAATTTGAGTTCTCACTCTATCACCCAGGCTGGAGTGCAGTGGTGCAATCTCAGCTCACTGCAACCTCAAACTCCTGGGCTCAAGCAATCCTCCCACCTCAGCCTCCCAAATAGCTGGGACTACAGGCAAACACCACCATGCCCAGCTAAGTTTCTTTTAATTTTTTTTTTTTTTTTCATAGAAATAGGGTCTCACTATGTTACCTAGGCTGGTCTTGAACTCCTGGCCTCAAGTGATTCTCTCGCTCAGCCTCCCAAATGGAGGTGATGTTTCTAGCTGTGGAACTCAGGGTCTGGTCCAGCCCCTACTGGGTTGGAGGAGGGGCAGGTTTAGGGAAAGATGTGAATTTGGGTTGCCATGGGCAGTGCCAATCTTCTGCCTTTTCCACCGAGTCTGGCCTGGGGGCAGGAGATGCCTGGAATCACCACCAGTCTGGCCACAGGGAGTTGTTGCCGGGCAAGCAGCTAGACATGATTCCAACCCTCAGACTCCCTGCCCTCATGCAAATCCGAACAGCCAAGCCCTGAATTAGAGAAATTCTAAGGGAGAGAGATCTCTGCATCTGCAGGAAAAGGGAGAGGGAAATAAACAAAGTTGGCCCAACTTTTTTTAAACATCACTAAAAGGCCGGGCACGGTGGCTCACGCTTGTAATCCCAGCACTTTGGGAGGCTGAGGCAGGTGGATCACGAGGTCAGAAGATCGAGACCATCCTGGTTAACACGGTGAAACCCCGTCTCTACAAAAAATACAAAAAATTAGCCGGGTGTGGTGGCAGGCACCCGTAGTCCCAGTTACTCGGGAAGCTGAGGCGGGAGAATGGCGTGAACCTGGAAGGCGGAGCTTGCAGTGAGCCGAGATGGCGCCACTGCAGCCACTGCACTCCAGCCTGGGTGACAGAAAAAAAAAAAAAATCACTAAACATTTGACCAAAATTATAGGAAAATGTCCCATCCCCACTGACTCCCCTGACTGCCACACACCCTAGCTGGCCTTATTTTCGGTTTCCCAGGCCCAGTCTTAGAGCCAGGCCTTTACCAGAAAAGCCAGCTGCATTCCACATGGCAGGTGACTTGCTTCCCTGTGGACTGGAGCTGAATGAGCCATAGGTGCACTCCCACCTACTCACCAACAAGTGGCAGCACTCTCCAAGTCGGTCACCCCAAGCCTGCGGGGATCTGCACAAAGGTAAATTCTCAAGACAGATTTTCCTCTGTGTGAAACTGGCATCAGATTCCCTCATTTACAGATGTGGAAACCGAGGCTGCTGAGGAAATCCTTCTAAGTCCGAGCTGAAAAGATTTCATTCCCACTAGAGTGTTAGGATGGTTTTCTGACCCAGTTCCAAGGGCAACCTGACCCTCGACTCCCAGGGGCATTTGACAATATCTGGAGATGTTTTTAACTTCACAATTTTGGGGAAGAGGTGGTGCTACTGGCATCTGCTGGGTAGTGGCCAGGGATGATGCTAAACATCTCATACAGGACAAGCCCCAACCCTGCCCTACAAAGAAATGTCTAGCCGAGGATATCAACAGTGATGAGGTTGAGAAACACTGATTTAATCAGATTCTCAAGAGTCAATGGCCTGCAAAGTGCTGAGACATCCCTGGATCGGGGACCACTGGAGAGGATCATCCCCAGCCCTCCTCCCCCTCCCACCCCTTCAGCAGCCATGAGAGGGGCTCCCATTGGCTCCTTCACGTGCAGGTCTCCCTCATCTCTCCCTCAGACCCACTGCATTCATGAAGAGTTCCTGAGCAACAAGGCGTGCAGGCACTGTGCCGGGCCCTGGAGAGAACATGGGGGACAAAGGAGAGACAGCCCCTCCCTGCCTTCCTTCCAGCAGCTCAGGCTGCAGGGAGAGACAAAGTATTTACAAATGTGACAAGTGCCATGGTGGGACAAAAAAGGGACTGAGACACAGAATAATACAGAGGGGACCAACTTAAACAAAGATTGGAAAAGCCTCTGAAAAGGTGACTGCTGAGCTAAGGTCTGAAGAAAGAGCCACCCACTTTAATCGAAAAGACAACACAACCAACACTAACTTGCATTTGTTTCAATTACCTGGGACCTTCTCTCCGCCCACCTACCATGACTGCAACTCTGCTCTTTTTGGTATAATAAATTCATTTCCAGACCTTGTCCATGTTTTTCTGTTTTTTGTTTTTTGCTTTTGAGATGGAGTCTCACTCTTGTCACACGGGTTGGAGTGTAGTGGTGTGATCTCGGCTCACTGCAACCTCTGCCTCTCGGGTTCAAGTGAGTCTCCTGCCTCAGTCTCCTGAGTAGCTAGGATTACAGGCGCCCATCACACCCTGCTAATTTTTGTATTTTTAGTAGAGACAGGGTTTCACCATGTTGGCCAGGCTGGTCTCGAACTCCTGACCTCAGGTGATCTGCCTGCTGTGGCCTCCCAAAGTGCTGGGATTACAGGCGTGAGCCACTGTGCCCAGCCATGTCCAGGTATTTCTATAGCATTTTAGCCATCCTTTGAGTGTGTGTATACATTAATTAATTTATTTATTTAGAGACAGAGTCTCACTCTCTTGCCCAGGCTGGAGTGCAGTGGTGTCATCTCGGCTCACTGCAACCTCCATCTTCCAGGTTCAAGCAATTATCCTGCCCCTGCCTCCCAAGTAGCTGGGAATACAGGCACCCGCCACCATGCCTGTCTAATTTTTGTCTTTTTAGTATGGACAGGGTTTCATCATGTTGGCCAAGCTGGTCTCAAACTCCTGACCTCAGGTGATTGGCCTGCCTTGGCCTCCCAAAGTGCTGGGATTACAAGTGTGAGCCACTGCACTCCGCCCTGAGTGTATATTTTGTATTGTGAGTTTTTTCTTCCATGTTGCTATGTAGGCTTGGTAATCACCATTTATAACAGTGTTCAATGTTTCATTGCACTGAGGATTTTCTAAATGGTTCTCTAATTATTGTTCATTTTTTCTTTGGGAAGGAACACCCAGTAATCTAACAATGCTCAGCTCACTAATTCCTCTGGCTGACATTGCTCTTCCCCCTCCTTCCCTCCCGTGAATGCCTCCTGAGGTAGGTGGATGACCATCATTTCACAGTGGGAAAGGACCTTGAGGCCAGCCAAACCACTGGTGGGCAAACGTGACTGTACATCAGCGATCATTGATCCCTCAACCAAGTACAGATTCCTAGGCCCTGTATCATTGGCCCAATCAGATGGGACAGTAAGGAAGGTTTAAAATACGTCCATATTCTTTGACAATCTTCCCTTCAGAAGGCAGATGCTAATTCCCCTGTCCTTGAATATAGACCAGAGCACTCTCCTGGATCCCTCATCCTAGGAAAAGATGGCAGCCGTGTCATAAGGACACTCAAGCAGCTCTGGAAGAGGCCCATGTTGGGTGGAACTGAGCCCTCCTGGCAGCAGTAGGGTGACCAATCATTCTGGTGTGTCTAAGACAGTTCCAGTTTTCACACTGAAAGTCCCACATCCCAGGGAACTTCTTAGTCCCAGGCAAACAGAAGTGGGTGCCCACCTAACATCTAGCACCAACTGGCCAGCCATGTGAGTGAGCCACATTGGAGGAGGCTCCTTAGCCCCAGCCAAGCCTTCAGGGGGCTACCCCTGACCAACCTCTTGACTGCAGCTTCATGAGAGACTCTGTGCCTAACAGCACAGCTGAGTCACCCAAGAACTCCTGACCTACAGAAAATATGTGGGGTAACAGAGGTTGATCAGCTCTGTCACCCAGGCTGGAGTGCAATGGCCGGATCTCAGCTCACTGCAAGCTCCGCCTCCCGGGTTCACGCCATTCTCCTACCTCAGCCTCCCGGAGTAGCTGGGACTACAGGCGCCCGCTACCTCGCCTGGCTAGATTTTGTATTTTTTTTAGTAGAGACGGGGTTTCACCGTGTTAGCCAGGATGGTCTCGATCTCCTGACCTCGTGATCCGCCCGTCTCGGCCTCCCAAAGTGCTGGGATTACAGGCTTGAGCCACCGCGCCCGGCCTGGGCCCATTGTTTTAAGCCACTGCATTTTAGGGTAATTTATTATGCCACAATATATAAGTAATACATTCAGGAATCTGTATTTTGTCACACTGTTGGGTAATTTGGCCTATGAATCAGCATTTGTGAACCACAGATCTGGTCATATTCCCTAAAGCAGCACTTTCCAATAGAACTTTCTGCAATGATAGAACAGTAGTGTATCTGTGCTGTGCAATTTGATGGTCACTAGCCAAACATGGCTATTGAGCCTTCAAAATGTGGCTGATATGACTGAGAAACTGAATTTTCAATTTGATTTAATTTTAATAAATTAAACTTGACGTTTAAATAGCACATGTGTAGGATTCCATTTATGTAAGGCTCTTGAAATGACAAAAGTATGGAGATGGAAAACAGATTAGTGGTTTAAGGATTAAGGATTAAGGATGGTGGGAAAGGGCGGTAGGAGTGACTATAAAAGAAGAGCCTGTAGGAGGTCTTTGTGATGCTGGGATAGTTCTGTATCATGATTAGGTGGTAGTTACATAAATCTACACATGTGAGAAAATGGCACAGAACTATACACACACATTGTACTAACATCAACTTCCTGGTTTTGATATTGTGCTACAGTAACGTAAAATGTAACCCCTGGGGAAAACTGGGTGAAGGGTACATGAGACCTCTCTCAACTACTTTTTATAACTTCCTGGAAATCTATAATTATTTCAATTGATAAAAGAAAAAGGCCGGGCGCAGTGGCTCACACCTGTAATCCCAGAACTTTGGGAGGCCGAGGTGGGCGGATCACCTGAGGTCGGGAGTTCGAGGCCAGGACCTGACCAACATGGAGAAACCCCGTCTCTACTAAAAATACAAAATTAGCCGGGCGTGGTGGTGCATGCCTGTAACCCAGCTACTCGGGAGGCTGAGGCAGGAGAATCACTGAACCTGGGAAGTGGAGGTCTGCTATGAGCAAGATCGCACCATTGTACTCCAGCCTGGGCAACAAGAGTGAAACTCCATCTCAAAAAAAAAAGAAAGAAAGAAAAGAAAAGAAAAAGAAAAAAAGTTAATATGAAATAAGCATTACATAGCACATATGGCTAGTGCCCATAATGTTGGACAGGGAGGCCCCAATAATGCATAGAACCCCCTGTAAAATCTCCTAGTCATTCAGAACTTCCAGTGGCAGAGAGCTCACCTCCTCACAAGGTTCTGTTTCAAAGCTCTAATAATAAGAAAGCTCAGACCAACAGGTTTCGGCAAGGGTAGAAAAGTTTTCCCCTCAGCTTTCTTTCTGGGCACTAGTTGTCCTCAATTTTGGGGGTGTCAATGCTCCTAGGCCCTCTCGGTGGACAGAGCTAGGAAGTGTATGTTCAGACAGACATATGCATGCACATCTATATCCATTTCTACATATCCCCCATCTCCCCATCTACCGTAAAAACCATGAATTTTTCTCCCTATGATCGGCTGTCAGAGGAAAACGTCATGAATGTATACCGATACCTCAGATTCCAATTCAACACCACAAGGTTCATGTTAACCTTGCCCCTTTCCTTACTCGCAGCGTCTTTCCTCCATAGGGGAAACCTGGCTCTCACCGTCCGCCATGTTTACTCACCAGCTGTACCCGGCCCAGAGTAGCATCTTACCTTCCTGGTCACATTGCCTTCTTCTGTATAGAATCTCCTGTCTCCCTCTTATAAACAGACTTGTGATTGATTTAAGGTCTGCTGGGATAATTTCCCTATTTCAAAATTCTTATTTTGTGTTAGCAAAGTCCCTTACGCCATATAAGGCAGCATTCACAGATTCTAGGGATTAGGACCGGGATATCTTTGGGGGTCGGTATTTAGTCTACCACAAGTAACACTTTTTGTTGTTGTTGTTTAATTAAAGTAAATTTAATCCCTGTACACTTACTCTAAGGCTTCATTTTCCCATATATGAAAGGTAGGGATAAAACCAGGAGGTCTTCAATGTTCCTCACTGTCTAAAATCCTATGCTGGGTTTAGTTCTTTCTTGATCAGCTGGAACGGCCTGCAAATGGCTTCTTCCAAGGCTAACTTGATATCCCCACACCAGGTGGTCATCCAGGACCACCTGAGGGCAAAAGTGTGAGGTCCCTGTAGTCTGTCTCATGAGTGGCAAGTGATGGGAATGGAAGTGGTAGCTGGAATATTACTGTTGTTGGTCCCTTGGGATCCCTGGGAAGGGGCCTTGTTCCAGCAAATCTAGGCTTAATTCATGATTCTAGAATAGAAATAGACAGCTGAGGAGAGGCTAGGTGCAGTGGCTCACGGCTGTAATCCCAGCCCTTTGGGAGGCTGAGGTGGGCAGATCACTTAAGGTCAGGAGTTCAACACCAGCCTGATCATCATGGTGGAACCCCATCTCTTAAAAATACAAAAATTA
>NW_012116422.1:2964522-2968406 GCF_000951035.1 Colobus angolensis palliatus
AAAATACAAAAAAATTAGCCAGGCATCGCGGCAGGCGCCTGTAGTCCCAGCTACTCGGGAGGCTGAGGCAGGAGAATGGCGTGAACCCAGGAGGCAGAGCTTGCAGTGAGCCCAGATCATGCCACTGCACTCCAGCCTGGGCGACAGAGCAAAAGTCCATCTCAAAAAAAAAGAAAAAAGAAAAAAAAGAAAATTCCCATTTGCCAAACAATACAGGAATTGTTGCAGGCAAGAATCATCAATGGATGCTGAAATTAGTGAGCTAAAATATGACAAGAAATATAATATTTGGATCATCTCCATGTATTTCCTCACAAGACATTTAATTGATTACAAAGAGAAAAAATAACAGCTTCACAGTGGAGAGACCAGGCAGGTACCACCTTAACCAAGTGATCAAAGTTAATAACACCCGAAAGGAGACACATAAACACCATGTGCTTCCTGATGCCGTCCTTTGAGAATAGCACGTTACTGCTGTGGTATTTCTGCTAAAATGCATAACTTCAGTCTAATCCTGAAAAAAATCAAACACAAATTGAGGGACATTCAAAAAATAACTGACCAACACTCTTTGTAAGTGTCAAGGTCATGAAAGACTGGGGAACTGTCCCAGATTGGAAGACACTAAAGAGACATGACAACTAAACATAGTGTGGGATCCTTGGACTAAAACCTCAAGCAGAAAAAAGGACATTAGTAGGTCAAGTGCACTTCTAGTAAGATCTGTAGGGATCCCTTGAGCCCAGGAGTGTAAGGTTGCAGTGAGCTATAATCATACCACTGCACTCCAGCCTGGGTGACACAGCAAGACACTGTCTTTTTAAAAAAAAAAAAAAAAAAAAAGGCTGGTTGCGGTGGTTCACACCTGTAATCCCAGCACTTTGGGAGGCTGAGGTGGGTGGATCACTGAGGTTGGGAGTTTGAGACCAGCCTGACCCACACGGAGAAACCTCATCTCTACTAAAAATACAAAGTTAGCCAGGCTTGGTGGCGCATGCCTATAATCCTAGCTGCTTGGGAAGGCTGAGGCAGGAGAATCGCCTGAACCTGGGTGGCAGAGGTTGCAGTGAACCGAGATCACGCCATTGCACTCCAGCCTGGGCAACAAGAGCAAAACTCTGTCTCAAAAAAAAAAAAAAATGAAGCAAATACACAAACTGTTAATATGACATTATTAGCAGTTCCTCAGGCTGATGAGGATGCAGAAGGTGCCGTTTAACAAGTAACCAAGTGCAGGAGAACAGAGGAACAAGCACAGCACAAACAGGCAACCATCCAGAGACCAGGACTGACACTGCAGGACAAGAAGTGAAAGTCAGATGGAAGAAACGAGGCCCAATAAAGCAACAATCCTAATAGATTTGTTTTTCAGAAACCTGGACGCCCACCAGATGGAAAATGCCCATTGCTGTCATGTGGACCTCAGATAAGGGGGAACTGAGGACTGAACGTTGATCACTGTCCTGCGTTCTAAATTTCTTCCTGAGGTGCCTGGAGAAAGTGGCACTGCAGGCCATCAATTTGCGAAACTGGTCACTCTGACCTAGTGCATCAGGGCTTGCTCTGGTGACCTGACTGGTATAGCACCCCGATGATTAATCGATTTCTTGATCTTAGCTAGCCTATATTTAGGTCAAACCTTAACATTCCTTTCTGCTGACCCCAAGTATTTTAGACAAAGTCTTCCTTCCTCAACCAATTGCAAATCAAAGAATCTCTGAATCTACCTATGACCTGTAAGCCCCTGCTTCAAGATATCCCACCTTTTTGGGCTAAACCAATGTATAACTTCCACATGTTTGTTTATACATTGGCCTATAACTTCTCCTTTCCTGAAATGTACCCCTGCCTTTAAAAACCCTTGCTTGTAAGCCATCAGGGAGGTTGGGTCTTAAGCGTGAGCTCCCCATCCTCCTTGCCTGATGTCCTGTAATAAATGCCTCTTTCTCTCACTGCAAAAAAAGCCCCCCAAAACAACAACAAAAAACCTGTAGATAAGTGAATTGTATTGTATCAACATTAACTCCTGTTTTAGATCCCTGTACTACGGTTATATGTGATATTGACAGTAAGGCAATCAGAGTGAAAATATACCATTTTTCTGTGATATCATTGCAACTAAAATTATTCCAAAATACGAGAATTTGTAAAAGAAGACTTATTAAATCATGTCAATGTGCCAGAGACTGGGGAAATTATGGTAAATGCTAGATATGGCCTCTACCCTCAAGGAGTTATAACACATGAGGGTTCCCAAGCAATAAACAAGGAAACAAGCATATAAGCAATACAATTCAAGCAGTGAAAAGTACAATGGAGAATACAAAATGGGGAGAAGAATTAGGTAGGGGTCCTAATTTAATTAGGGTGATTAGGAAAGGCCTCTGACATTACAGCTAAGGCCTGAAAGAACTCAGAAAGCAAACCACATAAATATCTGGGGAAAGAGTGCCCCAGGCAGAGCAAACAGCAGATTCAGAGGCCCCTGGGATGGGAAAAAGGTGGCATGTTTGAGAGGCAGCAAAAAGCCCAGTGTGGCTGGAGGGGAGCCAGTAAGCATGGAGTGTAAGAGTGGGGATTGGAAGGAATGCAGAGGAGAGCATACAGGGTTTTGCCTACTCTGGCCAGGAGTTGGGACTTTATTTCCTATCCACAACCCCCTTCTTCAACACTCCCCCCCCCACACACAAATATCATTCAATGTCGTATGTGCGGGACAGCATGAGGCAGGTACTTGTGAGTTCAAAATAGCTAAGCATTGTTTTGTAAACATGAAAATATTTTGAAAAGATAACTCAATTATCCCAAGTGTTTTGTCTTTGCCAGGCTCAAACACATCCCTCACCAAGTGAGTCCTTTTACCCTTTGCTAATTACCCTGTGACAATTAACATAGTTTTGCTTTGCAGCAATAGGATAGTAAATTCCAAAGTTATCTTGGACACCAAAACCAGGACAGAAAGTCAGCTAATAGCCTTCCAAGTAAGCCAAGGTGTGAAGGTATGTTTATATGTTGACTTTTAAATGTTATCATTGAGATAGACAAAAAATGAACAAATGCCCAGAGAGGGCCCATGGAAACAGCCACAGATGCTAATGTAAAGGCCAAGTAATAGACACTTTATTTACAATAGGTGCTTTCTTTACAACATTCTCTATTGTGGCATTCATTACTCGCTGACCTGCGTGCTTTCCAGAGCATCAAGTAGGTCCATGCAAACAAAGTGAACCACATTCTCCAGAAACCCCTTGTAATTTCTCCTCCCCACCTCAACGGTCCTCCCTTGCCGGTGGGCCAAGACCAAGGAACCAACCTATTGCTGTTACAGAGATTCGCAACCCTAGCTTCACGTTGATGTCATCTGGAGAGTCCTAATAAATACTGATGCTGGACGGGTCGCGGTGGCTCGCGCCTATAATCCCAGCACTTTGGGAGGCAGAGGCGGGCAGATTATCTGAGGTCGGGAGTTTGAGACCAGCCTGACCAATATGGAGAAACACTGTCTCTACTAAAAATACAAAATTAGCCGGGCGTGGTGGCACATGCCTGTAATCCCAGCTACTAGGGAGGCTGAGGCAGGACAATCGCTTGAACCTGGGAGGCAGAGGTTGCGGTGAGCCGAGATTGCACCATTGCACTCCAGCCTGGGCAACAAGAACGTAACTCCGTCTCAAAAGTAAATAAATAAATAAATACTGATGCTGGGCCCCAATGAAATAGATGATTCTTTCATTAGTCTGGAATAGCCCCCAACATGGTTATTGATTTATTATTATTATTATTATTTTTTTTTTTTTGAGGCGGAGTTTCACTCTTGTTGCCCAGGCTGGAGAGCAATGGCACGATCTCGGCTCACCGCAACCTCCGCCTCCCAGGTTCAA
>NW_012116422.1:2968856-2969732 GCF_000951035.1 Colobus angolensis palliatus
CTCGGCCTCCCAAAGTGCTGGGATTACAGGCGTGAGCCACCGCGCCCGGCCGACAGGCGTATTTTTAAAGCTCCCTCTGGTGGTTCTACTGAGAACCCTCTGTGCCAGAATGAGACCTGACTGCTATTAGAGAAGTAACCACGAGGTGGCGCCAGAAGCTGGCCAAAGAAGCGAGATAGGCCATCTCCCCGCTCCCAAACCCTGCAGTCTCCAGGAGGAGGCACTGCTCCCTGCTCTCAAATTAGGGGAGCAAACACTAGGCTCTGGCCACTCAAGGTTTCTTTCACCTTAGGAGGGTGGCAAGTCTGCCCACAGACAAATTTCGAGACTGCTCCCGCAGTCTGGAACACAGACACAGCACGTTCCCAATCACCTATGCGCTGTCAACTAAGAAAAACCACGGGGTGCCAGCACCCCCTTATCAGGTGCAGGAGCTCCTGGAACCCCAAAATTGGGCCCTCCCACGGACAGGGATGGAGGCTTCAGTTCCTGGGTCCACACAAAAGGCATCTCCTCTTTTGGCACCCGAGAGAGAGAAAGATCCTGAAGTTAGCAGTCCCATTCTAAAAGGAGCAATTGGCCGTCGCGGTGGCTCACACCTGTAACCCCAACACTTTGGAAGGCGAAGATGAGCGGATCACTTGAGGTCGAGAGCTCGAGACCAGCCTGGCCAACATGGCAAAACCCGGTCTCCACTAAAAATATAAAAATTAGCTGGGCATAGGCTGGGAGCAGTGGCTCACACCTGTAATCCCAGCACTTTGGGAGGCCGAGGCGGGCGGATCACGAGGTCAGGAGTTCGAGACCAGCCTGGCCAACATAGTGAAACCCCGTCTCTACTAAAAATACAAAAAAATTAGCCAGGCATCGCGGCAG
>NW_012116422.1:2970076-2975412 GCF_000951035.1 Colobus angolensis palliatus
ATTCTGTGTCTCTCTAAAAGGAGCAACTGATTCTGTGTCCTCCAAACATCCTCTGAAGAAAAACCCAGGCTATCCAATAGTGTCTCCTCCCTAGTTGGGAAAGGTCACTCTAGGAAGTCAGTTCTCCCTGAATTACTTTAACTTCCCAAGAATTACCCATGGAGGACTGCGAACCTTTTTAAATCTGGTGCAAAATTCTGTGTGTGCATTTTTTCCCCAAGAAGAGAATCTGTAGCTTTCACTAAAAGGATTAAGAATACAAAAGATGAAGAACTGTCCAAATAGATGGACTTTAATGAAGAAATTTAAAATACTGTCCTTGGGATCCAGTTCAATTGTTCTGGAATAAATGCACTCACTTTGCTCAACCCCCTGCTACTGATCCCACTCCAGAGAAAACATTGCCAGGTCCTTCCCTTGATGCTTCAAAGACTTGGCTGACCCACAGGCTCCTTCTAAACATCTTTGGTCACCTGCAGGCTCTGGAAATGACAGAGCTTGCCTTGCTCAGGGGACTTCTTTCTTTGGGGGATGGCAGAAAAGAGGTTGCTGCTGAAAATTCCTTGACCTAATCTTTACTGTTTCAGGTACCTGCACCCACTATGGGAGGGGCCGCAGGCCCAGCAGGGGCACATCCATGAATCATGTAAACCAAGTAGTGTGGGGGCCTCTGCTGACCAGTGGGAAGGTGAAGGAATGGGTCTGGGGCTAGAGAAGGCCAGCCCTGATGGCCAAAGTCCTAGCAGGATATAAGGTGCTTATCCAATGGTCCCAGGACCAGCTGCTCAGGGAGCCCTGGACATCAGTGCTGTGAGTGGCATGGGACTCTGCAGTGCCCCCTCCCCACTACTCCAGCGGGGATGGGAGAGGTACTGGAACAGAGCCTAGCACGCCTCATTTCACCATACTCAAACTCAGAGAAAGGCAGGCCTTGCCTAATGTCACAAAGCAAGGGGCCTTGGAGCCATGCCTGGGACCTGGGTCTCCTGACTTCCACACAGGGCACTTTGCATGGCCCCATGAGGAGCCCCCAGCTCCAAGCATCCCTGTTGGTGAGTGGCTCCCTGGGAGCAGGGCCCACCCAGGGTGGGCTGGCTAGCCAGTCCTCCAGAGTAAGGCGCCATCCTGGCCACCACCCACACGCGCTGGCTGGCCTGGCCACCCTCGAAGCTCCTGAGGTGACCCATTTCCCTCACTCTTCTGCAGCTTCAAAACAAACCGAAATGCACACCAACATCCTTTGTTTGTTTTGGGGGATCAGAGAAAGGGGAAAGCAGCTCTGTGGGTTTGCACTTGAAAACAAAAGTGCTCTGAGCTGCCCGAGCAGAAACCAAACCAAAGGTGAACTTGGAGGCCAGAACCCCTTGTGGCAACGCTCTCAGAATGAGTCAAGGGGCGGCGTGGGAAGGTCGGAAGCAGGGCTGTCTACTGACCAGGCACTGATGGCCTGGGGTCCACAGCTGCCATGGTGGGCTCAGGGTCATGGCCACGCTTACTCACCCTGGGCACTGTGGGCTTGGGGGAGACCAGGCCCTGATAGGGACAAGCTTTCCAGTCACTGGTCCAGACCTCCTTCCTCACCATGGAGGGGTGTGGGGACACCCTGGACCTCACGCCCCCCCCATCCCATCTTGCCATCCCTTGCCCACAGGCCCATGCTTGGTGCCCAGGCTAGGTAACCTGCCCTGTGAAAGCTCCGAGCCAGTAGGTGCGACCACAGGGGCCCATTCAGCACTGGGCATTTTTTGGTTTTGTTTTTTGTTTCTTTTTTTTTTTTCTTAGACAGAGTCTTGCTCTGTCGCCCAGGCTGGAGTACAGTGGCGTGATCTCAGAGGTTGCTCACTGCAACCTCTGCCTCCCAGGTTCAAGCGATTCTCCTGCCTCAGCCTCCCGAGTAGCTGGAATGACAGGCATACACTACCGTGCCTGGCTACTTTTTCTATTTTCATAGAGACGGGGTTTTACCACTTTGGCCAACTCGAACCCCTGGCCTCAAGTGATCCGCCTGCCTCAGCCTCCCAAAGTGCTAGGATTATAGGCTGGAGCCACCATGCCTGGCTTTGGGTGTTTTAATGGGAGTTCGGCCAGGCATTGTCTTACCTGCCTGTTGAACTTATGCTTTGTGATGAAACTGGCCTCCCCCAAGTCCCCCACCTCCAGAGGAAAGCACACAGTGGGACAGAAACCAGAGTGCTCCAGACGTCTGAGGCTCCCCCTTGGCACTGAGTATGTGCGTCCTAGGAGACAGACTGGTGGAAACCCTGCCTGGGCCTTTCTTTTCCTGAGCTTGTATGAAGGAATGGGAACAGCAGGGGCAGATCCAGGGAGGTCCAACTGAGGCCGCGGGATCCTGCCAAGAGCCTCAGTGAACACTATGGTCCTGGGGCAGGGGTGGCAGGAGAAGAGTGGTCGAGGCTTCACGGTGAATGGTGGGCCTGTCGGCCTGGCAAAGTGATATCATCAATTTCAACGGTTCAAGGGTGACCAGAGATGCTCCCCACTGAGTGAGGATTTCTCACCTCTCCGAATAGTTTCAGATGCACAGTCTCATGTGAGCTTCACAACTATCCAGGATGGAGAAAAGGAGCTGCTGAGGTTCAGAGAAGCAAAACAACGTACTCCAGGTCACACAGCAAGCTAGCACCAGAGGCAGGGCTAGGACCAGGGCAGCACTGGACCACACCCCTCTCAGGAATTAGCCCAACCAGAGCAGAATTCTAGACTGCGGGACTACCTAGAAGGTGCCTGGAAAGGACTCTCACCTCCTCCTCTCTGGTTATTCTGCCCTAGGATGGGGTGGGTAGACTTCTTTTTTTCAGGCAAGGTTCACTCTGTTGCCCAGGCTGGAGTGTAGTGGTGCAATCATGGCTCACTGCAGCCTCGACCTCCCAGGCTCAAGTGATCCTCCCACCTCAGCCTCCTGAGTAGCTGGGACTTACAGGCGTGCACCACCATGATCAGCTAATTTTTGTACTTTTTTTTTTTTTTTTTTTTTTTTTTTTTTTTTTTTTTTTTTTTGAGACGGAGTCTCGCTCTGTCGCCCAGGCTGGAGTGCAGTGGCCGGATCTCAGCTCACTGCAAGCTCCGCCTCCCGGGTTCCCGCCATTCTCCTGCCTCAGCCTCCCAAGTAGCTGGGACTACAGACGCCCGCCACCTCGCCCGGCTAGCTTTTTGTATTTTTTAGTAGAGACGGGGTTTCACCATGTTAGCCAGGATGGTCTCGATCTCCTGACCTTGTGATCCGCCCGTCTCGGCCTCCCAAAGTGCTGGGATTATAGGCTTGAGCCACCGCGCCCGGCCAATTTTTGTACTTTTTGTAGAGATGGGGTCTCATTATGTTGCCAAGCTCATCTTGAACTCCTGGGCTCAAGCAATCCACCCACGTTGGCCTCTCAAAGTGCTGGGACTATAGGTGTGAACCACTGCGCCCAGCCTAGGTAGACTTTTATCCAGTGCCTCCATTTTCTTAAGCTCCCATTTTTTTAGTTCTTTGGTGATAAATGGAGCACTTGACTTCCATTCTCTCACCTAATCCTCACTCCAGCCCTGACAGGTAGGTGCCCTCATTCACCCATTTCAGGGATGCTGAAGCTGACGCAAAGAGACGCTGATCAACCAGCCCAAGGTAACCCAGCTGATGAGTACAGACTGCGACTCAAACTAAGCCTTTCACACTCCAGAGCAGGCGCTGTTTTCTACTCAGTACCCTGCCTCCCTTCCCTATCCCTTTACCAATGGAATGTTGAGCTTGCACCCCCTCATTTCTGTAGAGCTGTCCAAAAACTGGGCCTCCTCCAAGATCCAAGGTAGGTTATGATTGGCAGCCTGAACTTCAGAGGCCCATTTCCCCTTGCTGGGGGCCAACTCAGACATCTGTGCTCCCAGCCCCTCCCGCCCTAGCTCCAGCTCCCATCATATGCAGGTGTCTGTACAACGGTCCCACCAACAGCAGCCAACACCTGGGTCCCCTCTCCATCAGTGGGAGATCCACCCCATCCTTCCTGTTGGGGGACCTCTTCAGCTGCTGAGAGGCTCCCCAGACAGCTGGGGGATTTTTATGGATTCATAAAAACTTCCAAGCCCTGCTAAGCTAGCTGGCATTTCAATTCCTTCAGTGGACAGAAGTGTCCTCTGTTCCTTCAGAATAGGGCTCCATGGCACATTTGCATATCTCTGTGTCTGTGTGCCCATACCCATTGGTGCACGTGTGTGTGCACATGTCTGTGTTTTTGTGTGCATATTGCTATCTGTGTGTGTGTGTGTGTGTGTGTGTCTGCACAGGTATGTGGGTGCTTATCTAGGTATGCATCTAGGTACAGAAAAGACCGTGTGATGTGCCAAGCTGTGTGTGTGTCTGTGTATGTGTGCTACTGAATTATTTATTTGTTCAGCAAATATTTCTTGAGCTCCTACCCCATGTTAGGTACTGCACCAGAGCTATGGGCACAGAAGAGACTGGCTGCCTAGAGCTCAGAGACTTCAAGGAGCTCATCGCCACGTGAGACCCCATCAACCCTGGCCATCCTAGGAAAGGGAGGCCTAGGCAGGGGCTGTAATTCAGCCTGGGAGCCAGAGGGCAGTTTTGGCCTTTTGGGCAGCTGGTTCCAAGACAAGGCCCAGAGCAGGGGCCCAGAAACTCCCAACAAGGTCAGCCCTGTGAATCTCCATTCCTTGTGCTTCCCAATCACATCACAGGTCAAAACCCTCCAAAGCCACAGTGGACAAAGCTCCTTCCAAGGGGGAGGAAGAATAGCCAGAGAACTAGATTCCCAAAGAAAGTCCACAAAATCAGAACAATTTTAGGCCCTGCTGGCCTGGACTCATCAGCTTTAGTCAAGAAAGCACAGTGTGTGTGGCCCGTCTGGTCAGCCACCCCACGTATCTACAGAGAGGACAGTTGAAGTCCAGTGTATCAGCTTCCTACTGCTGCTGGAAAAAGTGCCACAAACTTAGCGGCTTAAAACAGCAGAATGTCTTCTATTACAGTTCAGGGGGTCAGAAGTCCTAAAACCAAGGTTCCTGCAGAGCTGCCTTCATTCTGGAGGCTTTAGGGAAGAATCATTTCCTTGCCTTTTCTAACTTCCAGGAGCTACCTACGTTCCTGGCTCAGGATGTCATCCTCGTCTTCAAAGCCAGCAGCATCTCCAAATCTGTCTCTGGCCTCCGTTTCCATCGTCTCATCTCTTCTAATACGGACTCTTCTGCTTCCCTCTTTGAAGGGCCCTCATGGTGACATTGGGTCAGTCTGAATAATCCAGGATGGTCTCCCCATCCCAAGAATCTTCTTCTTTTTTTTTTTTTTGAGATGGAGTTTCACTCTTGTTGCCCAGGCTGAA
>NW_012116422.1:2976222-2979856 GCF_000951035.1 Colobus angolensis palliatus
CAGTGGCACAATCTTGGCTCACTGCAAGCTCCGCCACCCGGGTTCACGCCATTCTCCTGCCTCAGCCTCTCAAGTAGCTGGGACTACAGGCGCCCGCCACCATGCCCGGCTAATTTTTTGTAATTTTAGTAGAGACAGGGTTTCATTGCGTTAGCCAGGATGGTCTCGATCTCCTGACCTCATGATCCGCCCACCTCGGCCTCCCAAAGTGCTGGGATTACAAGCATGAGCCACTGCGCCCAGCCTTTTCACTTTTATTTTTTAAAAAAATAGAGACGGGGGTCTCTTTACATTGCCCAGGCTGGTCTTGAACTCCTGGGCTTGAGTGATCCGCCTGCCTCAGCCTCCCAAAGTGCTGGGATTACAGTCACGAGCCACTGCGCCTGGCCCTAAGATTCTTAATGTATTCACATCTGCTAACATCTGCAAAGTCCCTTTTGCCATATAAGGTAACATATTCACAGGTCTGGGCATTAGGATGTGGGCATCTTGGGGCAGGTGGACAGTGTTCTGCCTACCACATCAGAAACGGAGGAAAATGCCTGAGGTCTCAAGGGCTTGACCAAAGGCCAGAATTCAGGCGGTGGGTCCCCCAGTTCTGGGTCATTTTGGGCAGCACCCCAGGGGAAAGGAAAAGGACTACCCCACAACACACATTTCAGCTTGTCTCCTAAAAAAATACTCTACACAGAGTGGTCAATAGCACCTGGTTTGAGTTTCATCTCCACTCTACACCTACCAGTGGGGTGACCTTGGCCACGTGGCTTAGTGCCTCCAGGCCTTGATCTTCTCATTTGTAAAGTGGGGACAATGATAAGGAGCCATTATGTGGCCTGTTTCGAGGGTACAAGGAGCCTGTGTTGTGGCTGCACTGTTAGAGCTTTAGCAATGTTTTTACCACCCTGCCCAGAGACACACCCTAATTCATGTAGAAATGGGAGAAGTGAAGGCAGGGAGAGGGAAAGAACTATACTCGGACTAGAAGGGCTGGTAACTGAGATAGTGCCCTTGACCTTTCTCCTGCCCCTCCCAGAGCAGTGGACCAGAGTGGGGGGGGGGGTGGTCACTTTCCTGGAAACTTCCCAGTGAATGAAGCCTTTGATACCTAAGTGGGTTGTAGAAAGGGAACAAAGGGACGCTTTTTGCATGAAAAGCCGTCTGCTGGTGGAGGGCAGAAACCCTGGTTAATAAAAGGTTGGGTGTCAAGTGATTGCAGAGATGCAGGCAGGTGGTGCATTGAGGGGAGGTGCACCCACGGAGAGGCCACAGAGAGGGGGCCACTTCAGAGGTGCTGCCCATGCATCTCCACACAGGAGGTAGGGATGGTTCCCGAAGGACTGGAAAGGCTTCCAGAGCCCAAGCCGTGAGTGGGGCCTCAGAAAAGGACCATTCCTATAGGAGAGAGGAAAAATGCTCTCGTGTCCAACTGCAGACCCCAGGGACTCCGTTCAGCCTGCACCGGAGGAAACTGGCAGCAGAGGCTGCAGGGCCTCCTGGGCCCCTCTCGGTGCTGCCTCCTCACTGCCATATGCTAAGCAGTATTTTATCAGCTCAGGGTGCTGCAGGCACCATTCATCAGCTGCAACCCATTGGGGTGTTTCTTGTTCTGTTTTTTCTGTTTTCCTTTTTGGTTCAGTGTACCTGTTTGTGCAATGTGGAGATGGGCAAAGCAAATCTGCACATGGCCCAGTGCTGTCACCACAGGGCAAGTGAGGCTGGCTGCACAGTGAAGGGGACGTCAAGGGGCGGGTGCCAGAGGCACACTTCACCACAGTGCCCTGCTTTTCACGACATCCACATGACCATGACGGCATGACATTGCGTCATAAGAGGCTAGTCAACAAGCACCATCATTTTTCTCTGACTTTTTTTCTTTTTTGAGACGGAGTCTTGCTCTGTCGCCCAGGCTGGAGTGCAGTGGTGCGATCTCGGCTCACTGCAAGCTCCACCTCCCGGGTTCACACCATTCTCCTGCCTCAGCCTCCGGAGTAGCTGAAACTACAGGCGCCCACCACCACACCCGGGCTACTTTTTTGTATTTTTTAGTAGAGACAGGGTTTCACCATGTTAGCCAGGATGGTCTCGATCTCCTGACCTCATGATCCACCCGCCTCGGCCTCCCAAAGTGCTGGGATTACAGGCATGAGCCACCACGCCCAGCCTTTTTTTTTCTCTTTTGAGACAGTCTCTCTCTGTCTCCCAGGCTGGAGGTCAGTGGTGCAATCTCAGCTCACTGTAGCCTCTGCCTCCCAGTTTCAAGCGATTCTCCTGCCTCAGCCTCCCGAGTACCTGGGACCACAGTTGTGCATCAGTATGCCTGGCTAATTTTTGTATTTTTAGTAGAGATAGGGTTTCGCCAAGTTACCCAGGCTGGTCTTGAACTCCTGGGCTCAAGTGATCCACCCGCCTCAGGCTCCCAAAGCGTTGGGATTACAGGCGTGAGCCACCATGCTTGGCCTGACTTTTTAAATGTATAGAAACTTCATTACTACTCATAAAGAGAACTACTCATTAAAGAAAACTGGGCCATAAGGAATCACCACCCAATGGCCTCATTATTCAAAGACAATCCAGATCAGACAGTATCTTGATCTATTTCCTTCTAGCTCTTATCCCCCACTGGGCATCTTTCTTCTAGGCCTTATGCCCTGCCAGGCATTTTTTTTGTTTTTTAACGTATCTGTGCTCCTCGTGCTGCATGCATACCTTCTGTGCTTTCATTTAGCATTAATTTATTTACTGCTGCAGCTCCAGTATGTAGAGCAGTACTTGGCACAAATGGTACCTCACTAAATATTTGCTGAGTGAATGAATGAATGAACCAACATGGATAATGTTTCCGTGTCATACAAAAGTAATAATAATCATGATATGTGAAAATTGAGGGCTTACTCTGAGCTAAGTAGTTTATATACATTATCTCATGTGATACAGTAATCCTATGAGGTAGCCACTACTATTATCCTCATTTTACAGGTGTGTGAACTTAGGCTTAGAGAGAGATTAAGTCCCAAAGCACATTAAGTCCCAAAGCACTACCCAGTGCTAATGGGTAGCACTGGGTTTCTAACCTAGGTCTGGCTGATGTCAACACTGTTTTCCTAATAGTATGTATCACTGACTCTCTGTGAATGTTTTCAGAAACAGCATTTAAAATGATCTCATACTATCCTTTAATTTTAATTTTTAACTTTTTTAAATAAATAGAGATAAGGTCTCTCTATGTTGCCCAGGATGGTCTCCAAATCCTGGCCTCAAGCAGTCATTCCACCTCTGCTTCCCAAAGTGCTGGAATGACAGGTGTGAGCCACCTCGCCCACGCCGTGCTATTCCTCAATCACTGCAAATTTAGATTATTTTCTGGTTTTATTTTTTATTGTCATAAATAATTCTTCAATAAACAACTTGATGCATAACCCAACTCCATATTTAAGGGTTACTCATTAGCAAAAATTCCCCAGAAAGTGAATTACTAGTTCAATTGGTACAGACATTTGTAAAGCTTTTTTTTTTTTTTTGTTTTGGAGTCTCACTCTGTCGCCCAGGATGGAGTGCAGTGTGATCTCAGCTCATTGCAACCTCTGCCTTCTGGGTTCAAGCGATTCTCCTGCCTCAGCCTCCTGAGTAGCTGGGA
>NW_012116422.1:2980591-2986080 GCF_000951035.1 Colobus angolensis palliatus
TTTTTTGATATGGAGTCTCACTCTGTCGCCCAGGAGGGAGTGCAGTGTGATCTCAGCTCACTGCAACCTCCATCTCCCGGGTTCATGCAATTCTCCTGTCTCAGCCTCCCGAGTAGCTGGGATTACAGGTGCCCACCACCACACCCAGCTAGTTTTTATATTTTCAGTAGAGACGGGGTTTCACCATGTTGGCCAGGCTTGTCTCGAACTCCTCGGCCCCCCTTGGCCTCCCACAGTACTGGGATTACAGGTGTGAGTCACCCAGTTGCTGGCCTAAAGCTTTTGAGGTGTATTTTTCCACTCAACTTTGTTTAGTTTAGCTTTTACATATGGGAATTTAGATGTATTAAATCCACCACCGGCCGGGGCGCAGTGGCTCATGTCTGTAATCCCAGCACTTTGGGAGGCCGAGGCAGGCGGGTGATGAGGTCAGGTGATCGAGACCATCCTGGCCACATGGTGAAACTCCGTCTGTACTAAAAACACAAAAATTAGCCAGGCGTGCTGGTGGGCGCCTGTAGTCCCAGCGACTCAGGAGGCTGAGGCAGGAGAATTGCTTGAACCTGGGAGGTGGAGGTTGCAGTGAGCCGAGATCACATCATTGCACTCTAGCCTGGTGAAAGAGCGAGACTCCATCTAAAAGAAAAAAAGAAAAAAAAAATCCACCACCTTCTCTTGTTCAATATTATTCAGTTTCCTGATTTGAAGTACTTTACCCTTCTACAGAAGTTAATAATTCTATTTTCTAGTGGTTGTACAGTTTGTTTTTAAATTATTCAATCGTTTAGTTCATCAGCACATCCTTTGGGGGATGCACTGAAGTGTAGCCCCATTTACACTTCCAAGCCCCCCCAGCAACTGTTTCCTCCGGGCAGGGGGAGAGATGAAAGAGAATGCAAAATACTGAGAGTGTGAAATAGGGAGGCTGATGTCTTCCTAATTACAGGGGAATGATTTGCCCATTCTTCTCCACATGAATGACTTTCTCTCAAAGTCTTCCACTTCTTCTTAGAAGCTTCCACAATGGGCCGGGCGCGGTGGCTCAAGCCTGTAATCCCAGCACTTTGGGAGGCCGAGATGGGCAGATCACGAGGTCAGGAGATCGAGACCATCCTGGCTAACACGGTGAAATCCCATCTCTACTAAAAAAAATACAAAAAATTAGCCGGGCGTGGTGACGGGCGCCTGTAGTCCCAGCTACTCGGGAGGCTGAGGCAGGAGAATGGTGTAAACCCGGGAGGCAGAGGTTGCAGTGAGCCGAGATCCGGCCACTGCACTCCAGCCGGGGCGACAGAGCGAGACTATGTCTCAAAAAAAAAAAAAAAAAAAGAAGCTTCCACAATGTACTGGTTGACTTGAAATTAAGGCAGAATTCTCCTAAGAAACTTCTTGAAAAACTCAAAGGATGCAAAAATTCTTAAAATGGAAAATTAACAACATGTCAAATTGGAGATGAGGGTGTCACTGGGCATATCTGTGTTTGCTGAGTTGGCTTTGGGCCAGTGTGGTGGCAGAGTCGAGGTGGGGATGGGAGCTGGGGCTCTGGTGGATAAAGGCACTCCACTCCTCCCCAGCAAAAAAGCCATCAGGAGTTTCTGGAGATAAGGAAGGGCCTTGCAAGTGAAGAGGCCTCTGGTGGTTCTTGAGGATGTGTGTGAACTCCTGGCTGAGGGAAGAGTTGGCAGTGTATCAGGCCTTACACAGTTGTATGTGTTGTGCCCTGCACAAGGGCACCTGGCCCAGGGAATCAGTGAGGCTGAAATCCACCCCATGCCCTCCAGCTAGAGAAGGACAGAGCACCTTCTTCCAGTTTCCTCAAAGGCACCCTGCAGGCCAACAGCTGCCTGGACTGTACAGACAGTGAGATGGAGAAGGAGCACTACCCCGAAGCCAGGGGGGCCAGGCCCTGACTCCACCTCTGCCATAGCCCTCCAGATTGCAATAGTCCCAACTCAGCTCTGATGCTGAGCCCGCTCTCAGAGCCCACAGCAGCTCTGGCAGCACCCACAGTGGGCTAGACCTGGGCTACAGGGAAGAAGGCGCCCTGGGAAGCTTCTGCAGGTTAGGGCAACCAGACTAACCAACGTTCTTCAAACAAAAGACTGCTCAGAGTCACTCGCATTTTGGTTTGGGCCCAGAGCTTCTTCCGTTGCCTTTCCCTTTCAGGCAATGCCCTTCTGTGGGCTTGATCATTTGTAAGAACCTTGCTGAGTGAGTCAGCCAGTGCCCTTGCTCAATACCTGGATGTGACACCATCTGTTCCATATCTCTCTTCCTATAGAGATTAAATGATATCAATCATCAATACCAATCAACAGGGTTCATGACACGCTACCCTTGGTGCCTGGGCACGTTGAATTTTTTTTTTTTTTTTTTTTTTTTTTTTTTTTTTTTTGAGACGGAGTCTCGCTCTGTCACCCAGGCTGGAGTGCAGTGGCCGGATCTCAGCTCACTGCAAGCTCCGCCTCCCGGGTTTACGCCATTCTCCTGCCTCAGCCTCCCGAGTAGCTGGGACTACAGGCGCCCACCCCCACGCCCGGCTAGTTTTTTTGTATTTTTTAGTAGAGACGGGGTTTCACCAGGTTAGCCAGGATGGTCTCGATCTCCTGACCTCGTGATCCGCCCGTCTCGGCCTCCCAAAGTGCTGGGATTACAGGCTTGAGCCACCGCGCCCGGCCAGAATTTTTTTTTTTTTTCTTTGAGATGGAGTCTTGCTTTCTTGCTCAGGCTGGAGTACAATGGCACGATCTCAGCTTGCTGCAACCTCCACCTCCCAGGTTCAAGTGATTCTCCCACCTCAGCCTCCCAAGTAGCTGGGATTACAGGTACCCGCCATCATTTCCAGCTAATTTTTGTATTTTTATAGAGATGGGGTTTCATCATGTTGGCCAGGCTGGTCTTGAACTCTTGACCTCAGGTGATCCACCCACCTCAGCCTCCCAAAGTGCTGGGATTACAGGGGTGAGCCACTGTGTAAGGCTGAATATTTTAAGCTGAAGGAATCTGAGCGACAGCGGGTGCAAGCAAGAAGGACTCTCTGGCCTTCCCCTGAAGCAGGTCATAACCCCTCATGTGAAAGGCACCCTCCCTCTACCAGGGGGAAAGGAAGACACGTCTTCTTATCTCTGAAGACAAAGAGAAATCTGAAGGATCAAGCTTTCCTGATTTTGCCCCGTTTGCTACTCTGATAGACCTCATTCTCTTTCGTCCTGTCACCTTTTCCCACAACTCTCCACTCTTCATTAAACCTGGTACAAAATGCAGGTTAAACTGTGTCTTCAGGTCTTCATTTCTCTAGGAAGGCTCTTGTGTTATGTAAAACTTTTTTTTTTTTTTTTTGAGACAGGGTCTCACTCTGTTACCCAGGCTGGAATGCAGTAGCTTGATCTTGGCTCACTGCAGCCTCAACCTCCCAGGCTCAAGCGATCCTCCCATGCTACCACGCCTGGCTAATTTTTGTATTTTGTGTAGAGGCAAAGGTCTCTCCATGTTGTCCAGGCTGGTCTCGAACTCCTGGGCTCAAGTGATCCTCCCACCTAGGCCTCCCAAAGTTTTGGGATGACAGGCATGAGCCACCGCGCTCAGCCAAAGCTTACAGTAAATAAGTCTGCATGCTTTTCTCTTGTTAAGCTGTCTTTTGTTATGGGTCCCTGCTGAGAACCTAGAAAGTTAAAAGGAGAGATGTTTTTCCCTCCCCTCTTCAGTCCACTTCCTGAGCACTGCCGTGGACCAGGTGCTGTGCTAGGTGCTCCACACACATGCTCATTTAGCCCCATACCATGCCATGGGGAGCTATTGCCGCTCCCCCAACTTTGCAAGGTTAAGAAACAGAAGCCCTGACCGGGCGCAGTGGCTCACGCCTGTAATCCCAGCACTTTGGGAGGCCGAGGTGGACGATCACCTGAGGTCGGGAGTTGGAGACTAGTCTGACACAATATGGTGAAATCCCGTCTCTACTAAAAATACAAAATTAGCCGGGCATGGTGGCGCATGCCTGTAATCCCAGCTACTCAGGAGGCTGAGGCAGGAGAATCCCTTGAACCCAGAAGGCAGAGGTTGCGGTGAGCCGAGATAGCGCCATTGCACTCCAGCCTGGGCAACAAGAGTGAAACTCCGTCTCAAAAAAAAAAGAGAAAGAAGAGAAACAGAAGCCCCAAATACCGTAAGGCGTAACTGAGCAGGGTTTGAACTCAGATCAGACTGACTCCAAACCCAGGCCCTGGTAACACCACCTTCTTTTTAAATGAGGAAAATGAAGCATGGAGTGGCCATGCCACTTGCCTGGTCACCCAGCAAGTCAGCAAAAAGATGGCTTTCAGTTCCTTCTGAAAAGCCCCCCATTCTACAAACAATCCCCTTCCAACCTGCACCCACCATGCCTGGGGATACCCTGCATTTTGTCAGTTTGCTGTGGGTCAGTGGACCCACTGCCCAACTCTCCACCACTGTCTAGGGCTCCTGCGAGCCATGCCGGGGCAGGCACCAAGGAGGAGGATCCTGCAGGAGGAAGCACTGAGCGCAGCCTGCATGGAGTCAGACCTGGAGAACTCGCCCCAGGGCAGCTGATCTGGGAGGAAGCCTGGGGAGAAACAGAACAGGTTATGGATACCCCATCCTGTCCCCATCAGCCACATTCCAGGCCATTCCACATTGCATGGGTGGGACTTTCTCTCCGGCCTCCACTTTGCTGGGCAACTTACTCAGCATCTCTGCGCTACCCAGTCAGGGCAGCCCACCCATACAGCAGACAGTCCACCAGCGCTGGCCCTCACCTGGGGAAGATGCCTTTTTCCCTAAACCACAAGTCAACAAGCCAGAAACAGGGCTTCTTTCCATTCTTTATCTTTCTGGTGGATTCCTCCCAGAGCTGGCATTTACTCCTACTCATTAAAAATACAAAGAACCACGTACAGCAACAGGGAAGTCTTACGTTATGACTTCCTGTGGGTTACAGGCCAGAGGAGGAAACAATCAGCTCCTTTGTTGTGCGAGTTGCTGTTTGTCACTGACAACGGCATTCTTAAGGAATTATGATATTAAGGATTTAATAACCATTTGGTATATGCAGTAAAACATTTCAATTATGGTGTTTCTGGAAAGTACTGTCCTCATCTGTTGCAGGAATTTACAAAGTGTCTTTTAATTAAGTTGGTTCTAAATGAGGCACCTTCTCAGTTTTTGAATGAAACTGCCCTGAAGTACTAATTAGTTTGTTTTTAATGCTTGATTTACTCTGCCAGCGTGGTGGCTAGGGCGGGGCTGCCCTGCTGGAACTGGATGAATCTCACAGGCAAGAACAAGGTGCAGCGGCTCAGGGCTCTCCTGGCTGGAGAAATGGAGGTAGTTCATTTCACCCTGGCAAGCTTCTAGACTCTCCCTATTGAGAACTGACCATAGTCTGTCTTTCTTTTCTTTCTTTCCTTCCTTCTTCCTTTCCTTCCTTCCTTCCTTCCTTCCTTCCTTCCTTCCTTCCTTCCTTCCTTCCTTCC
>NW_012116422.1:2986190-2994193 GCF_000951035.1 Colobus angolensis palliatus
CTTCCCTCCTTCCCTCCTTCCTTCCTTCCCTCCTTCCCTCCTTCCTTCCTTCCCTCCTTCCCTCCTTCCCTCCCTCCTTCCCTCCTTCCCTCCTTCCTTTTTTTTGTGATGGAGTCTCGCTCTGGGCAACAGCAGTGGCGCCATCTCAGGTCATTGCAACCTCTGCCTCCCTGGTTCAAGTGATTCTCCTCCTCAGCCTCCAGAGTAGCTGGGATTACAGGCACCCACCATCATGCCCAGCTAATTTTTTTGTATTTTTGTAGAGACAGGATTTCACCATGTTGGCCAGGCTGGTCTTGAACTCCTGACCTCAGGTGATCCGCCCACCTTGGCCTCCCAACATGCTGAGATTACAGGTGTGAGCCACCTCGCCTGACCGGAACACAGTCTTTCAACCAAACTGGGAAGTGCCTCAGTTACTGGCCCTCCTCCTGATTCACCCAACGAACATCTTACCACAGGAAGCTGGGACTGAGCTGCCTGGGAAGGTAGTGACTGCCCCATTGCTAGAGGTGGTGAGCAGAGAGCATTTGGGCTAGGCAAGTTGGCTAGGTGACCTCAGAGGTCCGCCCCCACCAGTGCCACACTGGTGGTTCCTTTATTATTCAGTCATATGTCGATCACCAGACATTGACTGAGGCCCCTCTCTGTGCACATAAATGGAAAGCAAAGAAGGGCAGGATGGCTGCCCTGGTGGTGCCCACAGCTCAGCTGCATGGGGTGGGGATGCTGGATAGATAGAGTGGGAAGCAGCCAAAAAGGAGACAGGCTGGCAGCTCTCGGAGATGGGGCGGGTGGCCCCCAGGAAGCCATAGGAGCAGGACCGAGGGTGGACATGGGATGTCTGTTGCTTAGGAATGGCGTTGGACCCCGCTGTGGTGGCTACGGGGTGATTTGCTCTGAGGAAGGGTGGCATGGGAAGAGTTTTCAGCCTTGGGGGAGACTCCCCTGTGTCTCAGGCATGCACAAATACATGTACATGCATTCTGGTCATCATGACACGTGAGGACAAGTGCTTATTTTGTTTTTAACTGTCTTTTTCTTTCAAAGTAAATATATGCCTGTAAACTATATAGATTAAAAAGTGAAAGTCTCCCATTATCTCCATTATTATCAGCCCCTCCCAGAGACAAGCACCATTAACATCCTTCCAGACCTTTCCTATGGGTGTGCAAGCACACATGCATGCACACACAGAGAGAGCTGCTTACCTAAATACATCATATTCAATCTAGGGGTCAGCTGGGCGCTGTGGCTCACACCTGTAATCCCAGTACTTTGGGAGGCTGAGGCGGGTGAATCACTTGACCTCAAGAGCTTGAGACCAGCCTGGCCAACATGGTGAATCCCCATCTCTACTAAAAAGACACAAAAATTAGCTGGACGTGTTGGCATGCACCTGTAATCCCAGCTACTCGGGAGGCTGAGGCAGGAGAATTGCTTGAACCCGGGAGGCAGAGGTTGCAGTGAGCTGAGATCATGCCATTGCACTCCAGCCTAGGTAACAACAGCAAAACTCCATCTCAAAACAAACAAACAAACAAAAAAGATCTAGGGGTCTGCGATTTATTTGCACATTACAATATATGATTTTTGTATAAGTCAGTACATACAGATGTGCAGCTGTGAGTAGCCTAGTGTGTACATCACTATATTGATGAACATTAAAGCTGTTGCCTTTTTAAATTTTTTACAATTGCCAACAAAGTTGCGGTGAATTTTTTTTTTTTTTTGAGACAGGGTTTCTCTCTGTTGCCCAGGTTGGAGTACAGTGGTGTGATCATGGCTCACTGCAGCCTCCACCTCCTGGGCTCAAGTGATCCTCCAGTCTCAGCCTCCCGAAGTGCTAGGATTACAGGCATGAGCCACTGCACCGGCAGTGAACATTCTTGAACATAACTTTCTGTGTTTTCTGTTATTCTTGGAATTGCAAAATGGTGTTTTGTTTTGTTTTGTTTTTTTGAGACGGAGTCTCGTTCTGTTGCCAGGCTGGAGTGCAGTGGCGATCTTGGCTCACTGAAACCTCCAACTCCCAGGTTCAAGCGATTCTCCTGCCTCAGCCTCCCTAGTAGCTGGGATTACAGGCGTGTGCCACCACACCCAGCTAATTTTTGTGTTTTTAGTAGAGACGGGATTTCACCATGTTGGCCAGGATGGTCTCGATTTCCTGACCTCGTGATCTGCCTGCTCAGCCTCCCAAAGTGCTGGGATTATAGGCGTGAGCCACCGCACTGGGGCGTTTTTGTATTATTGTGTAAGTTTTTCTATATGAAGTGTTCTCAGAAGTTTCCTGCTGGCCGGGCGCGGTGGCTCAAGCCTGTAATCCCAGCACTTTGGGAGGCCGAGACGGGCGGATCACGAGGTCAGGAGATCGAGACCATCCTGGCTAACACGGTGAAACCCCGTCTCTACTAAAAATACAAAAAAACTAGCCGGGCGAGGTGGCGGGCGCCTGTAGTCCCAGCTACTCCGGAGGCTGAGGCAGGAGAATGGCGGAAACCCGGGAGGCGGAGCTTGCAGTGAGCTGAGATCTGGCCACTGCACTCCAGCCCCGTGGCAGAGCAAGACTCCGTCTCAAAAAAAAAAAAAAAAAAGAAGTTTCCTGCTGGGTCTAAAGTATATGTGTCTTTTGGCTGGGCACAGTGGCTCACGACTGTAAAATTCCAGCACTTTAGTAGGCCGAGGCAGGTGAATCACCTGACATCAGGAGTTCGAGACCAGCCTGACCAACAAGGTGAAACCCTGTCTCTACTAAAAATATAAAATTAGCCAAGTGAAGGCTGGGAACAGTGGCTCATGCTTGTAATCCCAGCACTTTGGGAGGCTGAGGTGGGCATATCACTTGAGGTCAGGAGTTCGAGATCAACCTGGCCAATATGGTGAAACCCCGTCTCTACTAAAAATACAAAAATTAGCCAGCCATGGTGGCACAATGCCTGTAATTTCAGCTACTTGGGAAGCTGAGTCTGAAGAACTGCTAGAATCTGGAAGACAGAGGTGGCAGTGAGCCGAGATCATGCCACTGCACTCCAGCCTGGGCGACAGAGCAAGATTCCGTCTCAAAAACAAAACAAAACAAAACAAAACCAAAAATATATATATATATATATATAAGCCAAGTGTGGTGGCGCCTGCCTGTAATCTCAGCTACTTGGGAGACTGAGGCACAAGAATTACTTGAACCCGGGAGGCGGAGGTTACAGTGAGCTGAGATTGCACTGTTGCACTGCAGCCTGGGTAACAAGAGCGAAACTCTGTCTCAAAAAAAAAAAAAAAAAAGGATATATGTCTTTTAAATTTTAACAGATACTGCCAAATGGCCCTTCAGAAACAGGCTTGACCCCCTTGCCCCTGCCATATTGCAGTACCCATTTCCCTACATTCATTTCAACACTGGATATTTTTAGTCCTTTAAATTTTTTGCCAGTCTGATGGGCAGAAAAAAATAAAAGGTGCTTTTCACTGTTTTTTTTGTTCTGTTTTGTTTTAGACAAGGTCTTGCTCTTGTCGCCCAGGCTGGAGTGCAGTGGCATGATCTTGGCTCAATGCAACCTCCACCTCCTGGGCTCAAGCAATCCTCCCACCTCAGCCTCCCAAGTAGCTGGAATTACAGGTACTCGCGACCAAGGTCGGCTAATTTTTGTATTTTTAGTAGAGATGGGGCTTCACCATGTTGACCAGGCTGCTCTCAGACCTTAAATAATCTGCCCGCTTCAGCCTCCCAAAGTGTTGAGATTACAGGCGTGAGCCACCACGCCTGGCCGCTTCTCACTGTTTTGACTTCTGTCCTTGTTTTGTAAGCTAATGATGAAAAAAGGCTGAGTGAGTGGCCAGTGGGCCCAGGTCAGTAGCCGAGCTGTCCCTGGCCAGCCAGGGACTCTGACTCCTAAGGTCACTTGAGAGACCTTAGGCAGACCATGCATTGCACCAGCCTTGATCATGCAAACTGCATTCTAATCAGGGCCATCTAGGGAACAGAGCAAAGAAGGAGGCTGTCATTGCCAGGGACTGAGGGGACCTGAGCAAGCAGGGCCTTCCTGAGGCAGAGGGTGTCTGAACCTGACACAGCAACATGACCTGCACTCCAAGGCCTCTCCACAAGCCTCTGCAGGGAGCTGCAGCCCCAGCAGACAGCCCCTGGCCCCACGTTGCCCTCTCCCCAGGAGCTAAGCCCAACTCCACCCAGCCATCAAGGGTGGGCTTTACAATACCCGCCTCCTCATGCCCGCGTGCCAGTGCAGAGGCTATGTACCCTGCATGCCAGCAGAACAGGCAAGCCAGAGTGATTCAGCACCGCCTGGAGTGTGGCTTGCCAATCCATGGTCGGCGACAGGCCATGAGTCACAAATTACAGGCCTTCCGTTCTAGCAGGCTTTGCCAGCCTATGGGGCGGCAACACTGGCAAGCAGTTCCACAGCTCCAGGCTTAGGGCTGTAAGGAAAGAAAGGCCCAGACAGGAGCAGCAGACTGGGCACTCTTACAGCTTCCCTCCCCACCAGCCACCGTGAGGCTCCCAGGCTCCCAGGACAAAGCCAAGGCACAGTTTCAGTGATGTGATCCCAGGAGAGAGGGATCCTTGGACATGCTCTGACCCAGGTCTTCCCTGGCTCCAGACCAAGAGGAAGCGGCTGGCATCAGAGCCTAGCGCACTTTCAAAGTCGGCATCTTTCAAGTGAAACTATGGGAGAGCCTCCCACATGCTGTAGGCAGTGTCCCAGGGAAGTGGTCCTCTGTCCTCTAAGACATCCCCACACCCAGGGAGGGCCTGGAGCAGCCTTGTTCATAGGGCCAGGAAGCTAGAAGCCTGTCACATGGTTTCATGAGGTCCCACCAAACAGGAGCTGACCCCACAGGCCTCTGAGCATCAGCACACCCCCGAGCCATTTTGGCATCCTTATCCATGACAGCAGGGTTTCTAGAATTTTCAGAGAACTGGGTCATTATTTTGTGCTAGTATAATGAAGCCAACCACACCCTATACCCTCCACCTCAATCCTACCCCCAACAAAATTCCTTTTGGTTCAAGAACTGATTCTCAGTAACAGCAAACTTAAATGCTACCCGAATTTGATGTCTTGTTTGGGTTTCTTTGTTATACATGTTTGATTGTGTGGCTGAAGGTGACGCAGAGAGGCACAAACAGCAAGGAATGAGAGCCAAAGCCAGGCCTGGGCAGAGGCCCAGGGAGACTGTATGTCTCCTTCAGGAGCAATCACACCCACCCCCAGGACTCTGAGCATCTCTAAAATCCACAGGCCTTCTGCACCCTGCACGCCCTCCAGGGCTGCTCCACGGAGAGCCTCTCCCACACCCCAGGTCCCCTGCTAGTGATGCTGGCTTCATCAAGTGCAGGGAACAAGCCAGATGCAGACTCTAATGAACACATGTTGGGCACAGTAAAGCCAAGGGTCAGAAACTGATCCTGATTTTAGCAGCTGGAAACTTTGTGCCATTCCTTAGGAACTAATAATAATAATACTGGTCACCATTGAGTACAACTGTGCTCCAGCTACCACGTTGATGCACTGCACACACCTTATCCCAGCCAGGGATCAACCACTTGCCCAATGCAGGTGCCTGCATCCCCGGCACCTGGCACAGTGCCTGGCACCAAGAATGTGCTCAGGAAATATGAATGAATGAATAGTAAGATCAGTACACGTTAGGAAACCAAGAAGCTCCCTAGTCAACCTACTCTTTCCAAACATTTCTTTTCCAATAATCGTGCTTCCTCTTAGAGATATATGAGACACTTGTGACTAGACGTATTTTGCAATTTTTAAAATTTTGAAGCATTTCAAACACATTGAAAAGTACAGAAAATAATATGATAGCTCAAACTCTATTTTCAAATATCAAATAATTTATAACTGCGACATTCAGAATAGAGTTTGCCTGTAGGCTGGAAGACAAAGGATGGGGAAGGAGGACACAATAGTAAAATGGTCTTCGTAAAATTCTAGTTTTTAAGTTAGTTGTAAGGGTCATGAGGCTCATTTTGAAATTATACCTTATAAATCATATATATGTTGCATATATCATTCTATATGTATTATGTATATTACATAGAAACATTCAACAAATGAAAACAATATAGTAGACATACTTGTGCTTTATTTGTTGCAGATCTCTTCCTCTTCTTCTTTTTTTTTTTTTTTTTTGAGACAGGGTCTCACTCTGTCACCCAGGCTAGAGTGCAGTGGTGCGATCTCAGCTCACTGCAACCTCCAGCCAGGTTCCAGCAATTCTCTCACCTCAGCTTCCCAAGTAGCTGGGATTGCAGGCACGCACCACCACACGTGATTCATTTTTTGTATTTTTAGTGGAGACAGGGTTTCACCATGTTGGTCTCGAACTCCTGACCTCAAGTGATCCGCCCACCTCGGCCTCCCAAAGTGCTGGGATTACAGACATGAGCCACCACATCTAGTCTCTTTTTTTTTTTTTTTTTTAATAAACAAACTACACCTATGGCTAGAGCCCCATCCTCCATCCTGTTCTTCCTGTTCCTCATTTTCCCTCCTGGATATAATTGTTAAAATTTTTTATTTCACATTTGTATATTGACTTTATATCCAGCCACCTAACTAAACTCTTCTTCGTTTAAACAGCTCACTTGTAAATGTCCCTGATTTGTTGTTGTTGTCGTTGTTGTTGTTGTTTGGAATAAGTCTCACTCTGTTGCCCAGGCTGGAGTGCAGTGGTAAGATCACAGTTCACTGCAGCCTCAACTTCCCAGACTCAAGCAATTCTCTCACCTCCGCCTCCCAAGTAGCTGGGACTATAGGCACATGCCACCATACCCAGCTAGTTTTGTAGAGATGGGGTCTCCCTATGTTGCCCAGACTGGTCTTGAACTCCTGGGCTCAAGGGATCCTCCTGCCTCAGCCCCCCAGAATGCTGGGATTATAAGCTAGAGTCACTGCACAGAGCCCCTGAATTTTTTATGAAGACAATCATGTCATCTTACATATAAAATTGCAATTTTTTCTTCCATTGTAATTTTTATTCTTTGAATTTATTTTTCCCATCTTACTATGCTAGCTAAAACATCTAGCACAATGTTGAGTGGCATCAGTGGTAGCAGGTAGATTTTCCTCATGTCAGATTTTAACGGAAATGCTTCAAATATTTTGCCATCAAGGATATTGTTCGCTGTAGGTATTTGGTAAATACCTTTTCTCAGGTTTGGGAAGTTTCCTTCAATTCTGGATTGGTCAAGAGTTGTTTTGTTTTGTTTTGTTTTCTGAGACAGAGTCTTGCCCTGTCGTCCAGGCTAGAGTGCAGTGGTACGATCTTGGCTCACTGCAACCTCTGCCTCCTGGATTCCCAGGTTCAAGCAATTCTCCTGCCTCAGCCTCCTGAGTAGCTGGGACTACAGGAGCCCACCACCATGCCTGGCTAATTTTTGTATTTTTAGTAAAGATGGGATTTCACCATGTTGGCTAGGATGGTCTCGATCTCCTGACCTCGTGATCTACCCACCTCAGCTTCCCAAAGTGCTGGGATTACAGGCGTGAGCCACTGCGCCTGGCTAGTCAAGAGTTTTTACAATGCGTGATACGAAATTTTTATCAAATGTTTTTTCTACTTGCATCTATTGAGATGATTATATGATTGTTCTTCTTTACTCTGTTAATTTGGCAAATTACTTTAGGTTTTCTAATTTTAAACTGTTCTTGTATCCCTGGTGTGTGCATGTGTATTTGTATATGTAAATCTATATACAGTTTGCTAATACTTCATTTAGGAAGTTTGCCTTTCTCTTCATAAGTGAGATTGCCTATAATATTCTCATATTGCCCTTGACCAAACAAGATTATACTAACCTCATAAAGTTAATTAAGAAGAATTACTTCTGCTGGGCGCGGTGGCTCAAGCCTGTAATCCCAGCACTTTGGGAGGCCGAGACGGGCGGATCACAAGGTCAGGAGATCGCGACCATCCTGGCTAACACGGTGAAACCCCGTCTCTACTAAAAAATACAAAAAACTAGACTGGCG
>NW_012116422.1:2994265-2996809 GCF_000951035.1 Colobus angolensis palliatus
AAAAAAAAAAAAAAAGAAGAATTACTTCTTTTTCAATTTTCTGAAACAGCTTTTGTTTGTTTTTTTGTTTGTTTTTGTTTGTTTGCAATGGAGTCTTGCTCTATTGCCCAGGCTGGAGTGCAGTAGCATGGTGCAATCTCGGCTCACTGCAACCTCCAACTCCCAGGTTCAAGCGATTCTCCCGCCTCAGCCTCCTGAGTAGCTGCGAGTACAGGCGCCCACCACCGTGCTCAGCTAATTTTTGTATTTTTGGTAGAAATGGGGTTTCACCACGTTAGCCAGGCTGGTCTCAAACCCCTGACCTAAAATGATCCACCCTCCACAGCCTCCCAAAGTGCTGAGATTACAGACACGAACCACTGCACCTGGCCTGAATTTTCTGAAACAGTTTAAATAAGAGAGGGATATCTGTTCCTTGAATAATTTGGCAAAAATCACCCATAAAATTACCTAGGCCTATAGTTTCCCAGTATGTTGGAAAGTTGTTGCTTTTTTTTACAATAAACTTTTAGTTCTGGAATAATTTTAGACTTACAAAAAAGTTTCAAAGACGGTAAACAGAGTTTCCCTATACCTCTCATCTAGTTTCCCCTCAAGTTAATATATGAATATATAATCATGGTATATTTGTCTAAAGAAGTTAACATTGATATATTACTATTAACTAAACTCCAGTCTTTGTTTGGATTTCACCACCACCATTCGTTTTCCCACTAATGTCCTTTTTCTGTTCCAACATCCAGTGTGAACTACCACATTGTATTTAGGGAGGGTTGATTTATCTGTTTACTTAACAGTCTTGGTTGATTGTTACAGTAACAGCCTCCCTACCCCCCTTGAATCTCTATCCCTGTATCCTTACCTATGCATAATCCCTCCCACATTGATTCCCTGACTTGCTTTGGCCAAGATTTGTTATAATTTGGCCAATGAGACATTGGCAAGTGTGACGCAAAGGCTTGAAAAACTCCTGTGCACTGGGGCTTGCTCCATTTTGCTGCTTGCTGGGAATCCTTCTGCTAACACAAGAAGTCTGAAATAACCTCATGGAGACAGGTGACTCAGCTGATAGCCAGCACCAACTGCTAGACACATGAGGAAGGGCATCCTGGATTGTCCGGACCCAAAAAAGCTGCCAGATGGCTGTCACTGCCAGAGTGACCCTAGGTAAGACCAGCAGAACAACTGTCCAGATGTGCCTGGCCTGAACTGCTAACCACAGAATCATGAGCAAATAAAATGATTGTTGTCTTATTTTTATTTATTTATTTACTTAGTTATCTATTTTTAGAGACATGGTCTTTGTCACCAGGCTGAAGTACAGTAGCACAGTTGCAGCTCACTGCAGCCTCAAAGCCCTGGGCTCAAGCGATACCCCCTCCTCGGCCTCCCCAGTTGCTGAGACTACTGGTGCATACCACCTGTACAAATTTTTTTTTTTTTTTTTTTGGTAGAGACAGGTTCTCCCTGTGTTGCCCAGGCTGGTCACAAACTCCTGGGCTCAAGTGATCCTCCTGCCTCAGCTTCTCAAAGTGCTGGGATTACAGGCAAGAGCCACTGTGCCCAGTCCATGAATTTTTTATGTACACAATCACATCATCTTG
The DNA here is from genome assembly GCF_000951035.1 of Colobus angolensis palliatus. Taxonomy (NCBI): domain Eukaryota; kingdom Metazoa; phylum Chordata; class Mammalia; order Primates; family Cercopithecidae; genus Colobus; species Colobus angolensis. The sequence continues at coordinate 2,995,870 of NW_012116422.1, forward strand.
AATATAAAATTGCAACTTTTTTCTTCCACTGTAATTGTGGGCAAGTGATTCTCCTGCCTCAACCTCCCAAAGTGCTGGGATTACAGGCGTGAGCCACCATACCCAGCTGACTGATTATTGTTTTTTTGTTTTTTGTTTGAGAGAAAGAGAGTCTTACTCTGTCACCTAGGCTGGAGTGCAGTAGCGTGATCTCAGCCCACTGCAACCTCTGCCTCCTGGTGCAAGCGATTTTCATGTCTCAGCCTCCCGAGTAGCTGGGATTACAGGCATTTGCCACCGCACCTGACTAATTTTTGTATTTTAGTAGAGATGGGGTTTCACCATGTTGGCCAGACTAGTCTCGAACTCCTGACCTCAGATGATCTGCCCACCTCGGCCTCCAAAGTGCTGGGATTACAGGTGTGAGCCACCAGGCCTGGCCTGATTATTGTTTTAAGATACTATGTTTTGGGGTGATTTGTTACGCAGCAATAGATAACTGATACAAGGGATATAGAACTAACATAGAACTATTCAGTTTTTCTGTAACTTCTTTTTTTTTTTCTTTTTTGAGACAAGGTCTGGCTCTATCACCCAGGCTAGAGTACAATGGCATGCTCTCAGCTCACTGTGACCTCTGCTCCGAGGGTTCAAGTGATCCTCCCACCTCAGCCTCCCAAGTAGCTGGGACCACAGGCATGCAACACCATGCCCAGTTATTTTTTTGTATTTTTGGTAAAGATGGGGTCTTGCCATATTGCCCAGGTTGGTCTTGAACTTGTGAGCTCAAGCAATCTGCCTGCCTCAGCCTCCCAAAGTGCTGGGATTATAGGCATGAGCCACCATGCCCGGCCTTAGTTTCCTTTTTTATTTCCTTTCTTAATACTTTCTTCAGGCTATCCTGTTACTCTTTTTCTAATTCTTTTTTTTTTTTTTTTTTGAGACGGAGTCTCGCTCTGTC
>NW_012116422.1:3000655-3009106 GCF_000951035.1 Colobus angolensis palliatus
CGCCCGCCTCGGCCTCCCAAAGTGCTGGGATTACAGGCATGAGCCACCGTGCCCGGCCAATTTTTGTAGTTTTAGTAGAGATGGGGTTTCACCATATTGGCCAGGCTGGTCTCAAACTCCTGACCTTGTGATCCACCCACCTCACCCTCCCAAAGTGCTGAGATTACAGGTGTGAGCCACCACGCCCAGCCAGATCAAATGTTCTTATCTTTATTTTCCCTAGCAGGTTAGAAGTTATAGATTGTGTGTTTTATAGCTTTAGTAGTTGTGTTTACATTTTTAACTTATAGAACTGTCTTAATAAAGGCCAAATATAAAATATTAATGGTACCTCAGAGACAGATCCAGGTTTTATGGGATCTGAAGCTTATTCAATTTGGAAGCTCTCTTTTTTTAAAAAAAAAAAGAAGAAGGAGAGGGAGAGGGAGAAGGAGAGGGAGAAGGAGGAGACAGAAATTACTCTTGCAGCTTATACTTCCCTAGCTTCATGATCAATTCACTTTCTGTTACACTGTCTTCCAAAACAACGAAATGCTTCACTTCAGCTGGGCATGATGCCTCAGGCCTGTAATCCCAGCACTTTGGGAGGCCGAGGAAGGTGGATCACTTGAGGTCTGGAGTTCAAGACCAGCCTGGCCAACATGGTGAAACCCTGTCTCTACTAAAAATACAAAAATTAGTCGGTCATGGTGGTGTAACCCTGTAATACCAGCTACGTGGGAGGCTGAGGCAGGAGAATCACTTGGACCTGGGCAGTGAAAGTTGCAGTAAGCAGAGATCACACCACTGCACTCTAGCCTGGGCGACAGAGGGAGACTCCATCTCAAAAACCAAAAACAAAAACAGAATGCCTCACTTCAGTTACTCTACTCCATCTTCTTAATTACTGTTACCTATCACTTTATTTTTTTCTCATTTTAAACCCTCCCAATTAGTTGCTGTCGTTGTTGTTTTATACACAAGGATTATGAGATTTACCCAACATACTCTTTTTCCCCTTAGTGTTGTGTCTTCCCTTCCATTCCTATCAGAGTTTCTTTTTGTTTTTTTTTTTGTTTTTGAGGAATACTCTTCAGCAATGTTTTCAATGAGGGGATGTATGTGAAAATGTTTCTTAGTGCTTTTTTTTTTTTGTCTGAAATGTCATTATTTTGCACTCATTCTTGAACAACATGTATTTTAGTTTAGAATTTGGGGATAACAATTATTTTCCCTCAGTCCTTTGAAGATATTATTCTGATCTCTTTTGTTGTTAATGAGAAGGCTGTTTACTTATGATTTCTTTGTAGGTAATTTTTCTTTTTTCTGTGGTTTCTTTTAGGATTTTCTCATTGTCTTTGGTGTCAAGAAGTTTCACTACAACGTGGCTAGGTATAAAGTGATTTATATTTTCTCTGTTCGGAAACCACTGTGTGTCTTCAGCCTGAGGAGTCACAGACCCAACAGTTCTGGAAAATTATTAGCTGTCAGCTCTTTGCATATTGCTTCTTCCCCATTCTCTCTATTGTCTTCTGCTGAAATTAATAGTAGAGGTGTTTCTTCTACTTACTCTATCCTCTGTGCATCTTGCTTCTCTTTTCACATTTCTTTTCAGTCTTTTAAAAATCTCTAGGCCGAATCCGTACACTTACCTAAAGTGAATTTAGAACAGAAAAAGACTTCTCTGGGAGGTGACTGTGTGTGTGTGTGTGTGTGTGTGTGTGTGTGTGTGTGTGTTCGCACGCCCATTTTAGTAAAAGCAAATTTTACTTAGTAGCAGTCCTCTCTGGGAGTCCCAGCAAGACTCCCACCCACACAGCCACCCCCAATGTTTTACTGTGCCTTCAGAAGAAAAAAAATGAATGTTAAAGAAATCAGAAGCACAAAATGACTTACAGTAATAATCTGCCAAATTAGAAACAAAATCTTCAAAGGATCACCAGAGCTGACTAGAGATAAGGGAAATTTTTTTAATGCTCTCTAAACCTTATGGTGCAGGATGGAGGGGCCCGTTTCAATAGGCTGTAGCCCAAACTCTCTGAATAAACCTGGGAGAATGTAGTTCTCAATACTTCTCCACCAGCCATCCCCTAAGAATTCAGGACTGTTCTTTTTTTTTTTTTTTTTTTTTTTTTTTTTTGAGACGGAGTCTCGCTCTGTAGCCCAGGCTGGAGTGCAGTGGCCGGATCTCAGCTCACTGCAAGCTCCGCCTCCTGGGTTTACGCCATTCTCCTGCCTCAGCCTCCCGAGTAGCTGGGACTGCAGGCGCCCGCCACCTCGCCCGGCTAGTTTCTTGTATTTTTTAGTAGAGACGGGGTTTCACCGTGTTAGCCAGGATGGTCTTGATCTCCTGACCTCGTGATCCGCCCGTCTCGGCCTCCCAAAGTGCTGGGATTACAGGCTTGAGCCACCGCGCCCGGCCTCAGGACTGTTCTTAACCACAGGAATGTATGAAGGTGGGGCAGGGCAGGAGGAAGGAATGATGACCCCCTCAGAGGAGAGGGGTCTCTCCCATAGCCAACTGATCACCACCTATTAGGAAGGAAGCTGAATGTCTGACAAGTCCTGGAAGCTTCCTCTACCACCCAGGCCTCCTGAGTGGCATCGAAGAAAGGATGAATCATCAGACCCAGAACCTCTGGGAGACCACACTATGGCCTTTGGGGGGTGAGGGGGTCTCACTCCTGCTTCTCAGTGTTTCTCTTTATTTCTCTACCTTTGAGGGTTCGGGTTGGGTTAGGGCTGGTTTGCATGCTGATGGATGTGTCAAAAGTGTTCGGACCAGAGCAACTCCATCTTGAGTAAAATGAGGCTGAGACCTACTGGGTTGGATTGCCAGATGGTTAAGGCATTCTAAGTCACAGGATGAGACAGGAGGTTGGGACAAGATACAGGTCATAGAGACCTTGCTGATAAAACAGTTTGCAAAAAGAAGCTGGCCAAAACCCACCAAAACCAAGCTTGGTGACAAGAGTGACCTATCTTCATCCTCACTGCTACTCTCCCACCAGCACCCTGACTGTTTACAAATGCCATGGCAACATCAGAAAGTTACCCTATGTGGTCTAAAAAGGGGAGGCATGAATAATCCATCCCTTGTTTAGCATGTAATAAAAAAATAACTATACAAATGGGCAACCAGCAGCCCTCTGCTCTGTCTATGGAGCAGTCGTTCTTTTATTCCTTTACTTTCTTATTTTTTTTTGGAGGTGGAGCCTCACTCTGTTGCCCAGGCTGGAGCGCAATGGCGTGATCTCGGCTCACTGCAACCTTTGCCTCCCAGGTTCAAGCGATTCTCCTGCCTCAACCTCCTGAGTAGCTGGGATTACAGGTGCCTCCTACCATGCTCGGTTAATTTTTTTATTTTTGGTAGAGATGGGGTTTCACCACATTGGCTAGGCTGCTCTCGGACTCCTGACCTCAAGTGGTCTGCTCGCCTCGGCCTCCCAAAGTGCTGGGATTAGAGGCTTGAGCCAGCACGCCTGGCTGAACTAAGGTTTTATCTAAATAACATTTATTTTTAAATACCTGATTATGGCATAGAGTATTAAACATTTCAGAAACGCCTAAGATAATCAGTCATCCTTTAATCCCAGCACCCAGAGAGAACCACTACTAAGAATGTGTTGTCTTATTTCCCTCCAGTCTTTTTTCCATACAGGCTTATATAGTAATTGGATAACAATGTCAAGAGCATTTTTTTTGTTCATAGTAAATATTCTATGTCATCATTACTCATGATTTGAAGTCTAGGATTTTCTCCAATGCTGTCTGGCCGCGATAAACTATTAGTTAATTAATGAATGTAACAATCTCTACTGCTGAATATTCCCACGGTTTCCCAGTTCTAAGCAATTCTCCAATGTGTCATAGCACACACCTTTTTGCACGTATCTGCGATTATTTTCTAGGCAGCAAGGAGGTGCCCGATCAGAGGTCTGCACAGTTTTAAAGAACTTGTACAAATTTATTGCCAAAATGGCTCTTAGGATTTTCACAGGAAATTGGTCCCCAGCCGCTTCCCAGAGGCGTAAACCCCGCCCAGCAGAGGAACCTAGCGGTGGGGGCTCTGACATCCCACCCTGAGTCCCAAGGGCTGACCAATCTTTCAGGAAGTGTTAGGGGTTAACCCAACACACCTCGACCCCGCGACCCCGAGGCGGATTCCCCCGAGGGACTCCTCGGCCCAGCCTTCCTGGGGGATGAATTTACAAAGAGTGCCCAGCGGGTGCCACCCGCCCCTTCCCTTGGACAGCGCTCAGCCACTGCCAAGGTGCGGAGGCAGCAGGGGCGGCGCCGCGCGGGAGGGGGCAGCCAGCGCGGCCACTTCAAAGCGCCGCGTGTGGGGCGGCGGGGGACTGGCTGGACTTGGAGGCCCACAAAGGGACTCGGCCCTTCCCCCCAACCCCCAGCCCAGCCGCGCCAGCTGTGCAGGTGGCGACATCCTCCTTGCCCAGCCTCGGGGGAGCGCCCTTCTCCACGCCCCCACCCACCCTGTCATTCCCGCCTAGAGACCTTCAGCCCCAGGGCTCTCAGCCTCAGGCACTTTTGGCTGAGGTAAATGCAGATGACCAGCCTCACCCAGACCAAAAGTAACACCTTAAGCTTTTCCACCACGCAGAATTCCCCTTAGCCTTGACTTTCGTTTTTTGGGTGAGGGGTGAGTGTCTTGAAAGAAATGAGAAGTTGAGTTTTGAGTCTGAAAGAATTAAAATTCTCTGCCCCCACCCCCACCCAGTTCCAGTATTAGTGCGGAGTTGGAGGGTGGCGGAGGGTTGAGAGGTGGGGTGATGGATCCTGGACCTGGATGGACCCTAAGCATGGCCTTGCCCTTAGCCTGTGTGGACGGACCTGGGGTCTGCGAAATGCTGACATAATGTTCACAGACCCACTCCACCCCTCCTCCTTGGGAAGGGAGAAGCCAGTCTCCCCTCTCTGTTCACTCTCCTCTCTGGTGGGCCTGTCCCAGGGTAACCCCTGGATAGGAGGCTGGAGTTTCCCCCCAGGGCTCCTTTGGCATCTGAGGTTGTGTGGAAGTTGATTCTGGTAGTGGAACCCAGTCCCCTACAGCAGCAGCCATGCAAAGGGGTTCTCAAGTAGCTGAGCAGCTCCCCCTAGGGTCTGGCCCACCGATTCCAGGGAATGTAAAGGCTAGTCCATCTCGTAGACACCTTCTAAGAACTTCATCTCATCATTTATTCAACAGGAGCTGTTAGGCACCTACTATATATTAGGTGTTGGGCTTACAACCATGAACAACAGCCAGTCAAGACAGACAAGACTTTATATATTACCCAACCAGAGAGAGAGGGTAACCCAAACATTACTGCCCAGGATTATAACTGGAGCCAGACTCTGTCCCACTTAAGGGGCAGGACCTGCTGCAGCTCTCAGGAGCTCCAAAGGAGCTCCCATCCATCTCACAAGATTTGTGGTCACTTTGTGGTAGGTAACAGAGCCTCCTTCCCACCTCCCTTCGCTACCTGCACCAAACAGAGGAGCCTGCAGTTGACAGGAATCCTCTTTCTCATGACCAAGATGACTGATGTTCATGGACAGCACACTGTGGGGAAAGGACCAGGAGTTCTGTGAACTGCAGGGTGACAGCTCTGCTCTGGGCAGAAACACCGGACAAATGCCCATTGGATCTGACCCTCAGCCTGCAACTGGACCATCCTCAGGTGCAGAAGTGTCCAAGCCACCAAGTAAGCCCAGGAAGGGCAGTAAGTCTTTCTGGATGGTCTTTAGTTCCAAGGGTCCAAGCTCCAGTTTCCTCCCATCTCTGTCCCAGTGATGGTCTCCTCCAACCCAACCCCATTGTGACCTCCTCCAGTCCAGCTGGGAACAAAGAGAACATCAGGATCTTGAAACCTCAAGACCTTTAGAAGACCTTCTCTGGGGATGTGGTCTCCTATTGTTTCTGTTATGAAAACCCCAGAGCACTTCCCAATCATGTTGTGTAAACAGCTCGCCGCCAATCTCAGAACCCTTCATTTGGCTCCAAAGGGAAGAACGGGGAGAGTCGCTCACTGCACAGGGGTGAGCGGTTGTGTGCCTAGAAAAGGATGGTCCTGCAGGCTATGTCAAGAGTCAAGAGGTCCTAGGCTTTTAGGCCTAGCTGGAACATCTGACCTGACAGCCCTGCTAACCAGACCTCTGGACCCATCACAAGTGCCCTGAAGGCCCTGCCTCCCAAAGGGATGCCAGGTAGGGTGCCTACCTCTTAGTAGAGGGAGGGGCACAAGATTAATTCTCCTTGAATATTGCCTTCCTAGGATGCTGTGACTCTTCAAGCAAGTAGAGGCTAAGCAGCTAACACCCTGAGGCAACGATTCCCAAAGTCAGGTCCTTAAACCAGGGGCATCACATGGGAACTTGCTAGAAACGCAGATTCTCAGGCCTCATCCCAGTCCTCCTGAATCAGAAATTCCAGGGGTCTGGCCCACCAATGTGTAGCTTAAAAAGCTCTCCAGGTAGTCTCCATACCCAACAAAGTTTGAGCATCACTGCTGAGGGTTGAGGAAGACATATTATTTCACCTTTTACTTGAATACCTCCTCTGATGCAGACCTCATCACCAAACAAAACAGCCATCCTTGAGTTGAGCCAGGCTGAGTTACATACAAGGATGTTTGCTACAGTGTTGCTTGTGATGGTGACAATCTGGAAACAATGTGAATGTTCATCACAGAGAGAATGGTAAATAACCCATGGAATACACACTGGAGAATACTAAGCAGTCATTTAAAAAGAAGGAAGTAGGTTTACATACATTGACGTGCAAAAATCTCCAACATGTACCAGTAGCTGAAAAAGGAAGCTGCTGAATAATACGTATAACTCAGACTTGTGTGTGTGTATGTGTATCCCAAACAAAATTATTTCTGTATCTACATACTTGTCCGTGAAAATGCATTTAAAAAAGACTGGAAGAAGACACATCCAACCGATAACCCTAAGTGGGGGACAGAGATGGAAGAACTCTAACTTTAATCACGCTATTTTTCCCCCCAATATTTGTATTATATATGTCATCGAAAGTCAACATAAAAATGAATAAAAGCTGACCGGGCACGGTGGCGCATGCCTGTAATCCCAGCATTTTGGGAGGCCGAGGTGGGCGGATCACGAGGTCAAGAGATCGAGACCAGCCTGGCTAACATGGTGAAACCCCATCTCTCCTAAAAATGCAAAAATTAGCTCGGCGTGGTAGCAGGTGCCTGTAGTCCCAGCTACTCAAGAGGCTGAGGCAGGAGAATGGCATGAACCCAGGAGGCAGAGCTTGCAATGAGCCGAGATCCTGCCACTGCACTGGGCCACAGAGCCAGACTCTGTCTCACAAAAAAAAAAAGAATGAACAAAAGCTTTGAAATTACATCTACTTTGAAAAGGACATTAAACTTGGGAGCAAGCATGCTAGCATGGGGGTGTTCTGTAACCTCATGTCAGACACAGAGCCGGGGTGGAGCTGGGCCCCAGGGATCTGACCCTGACTCACCAATGCGAGATCACCCTGAGAAGAGGGAATAGGGGCTCACAGTGCAAGTCCAGAGCAGAGGTTTTGTTGCCAGATAGCAGCCTTACTAGTCAGGCCTGGTCAACCAACCTATGAGGTACCTGTGGCAGCCTCACCCTTCCCGGGCCTCTTCTCCTCCAGGTTTAGCCCACCCAGCCCCAGTCACTCAGTGGTGGGAGGACCATTGACTTCCCTTTCCCAACAGCGCTTAGAGTTTTAAAAAGAAACCTGAAGAACAATGCTTACCCTGCCCAATAAGGAATCATGGACTGATGCCGGGAACTCCAAACAGATGAAGGGAGATGTGGTAATGATGGTCCTCACATGTGCCATGAAGACATCCACCATCAAAGGCTCCTTTCCCAGGAAAACCTAGACAGAGCAAATGGCACAGTCATGGGTGCCACAGTGACTGCCCCAGACCCCAGACCTGGGTCCTAGCCCTCCTCTCTGCTTATAACTTTGCTCAGTGGTGCAGCTCCTCCAGCCATGTGGCCTCTCAGCAGGCCACAGAGCTTTTTCATACACTATGTACACAGTCTGGATACACTATTCACACTATGATTTGCACACAATTCACATGCTATTCATACTACCGTTCATAATTCTCTTCACACTACCATCGCTGCTACTATTCACAGTACTGGCCATACACTAGTTACACTCCGATGCACATGCTATTTATATACCATTTGCACACAGTTCACACCACCATTCACACTTCTATTTGTACTGTTTGCACACTTTTCAGGCTATTACTATTCACACATGATTCACACTGCTATCTGCATACTACTCACACTGCAGTTAACATTGCTATCCGGCCTGGCGCGGTGGCTCAAGCCTGTAATCCCAGCACTTTGAGAGGCCGAGACGGGCGGATCACGAGGTCAGGAGATCGAGACCATCCTGGCTAACACTGTGAAACCCCGTCTCTACTAAAAAATACAAAAAAC
>NW_012116422.1:3009156-3045218 GCF_000951035.1 Colobus angolensis palliatus
GTCTCTACTAAAAAATACAAAAAACTAGCCGGGCGAGGTGGCGGGCGCCTGTAGTCCCAGCTACTTGGGAGGCTGAGGCAGGAGAATGGCGTAAACTCGGGAGGCGGAGCTTGCAGTGAGCTCAGATCCGGCCACTGCACTCCAGCCCGGGCGACAGAGCAAGACTCCGTCTCAAAAAAAAAAAAAAAAAAAAAAAACAGCGCTATCCACACTGCCTTTCCCACTACTTTCACACTGCTATTTACAATACTATCCACACACCACTCACACTCCTGTTTGCACGCTACTCACACTACTATTCAGACTACTATTCACATACTATTTACACTGCTATTCACATTTTTTTTCTTTTTTGAGTCGGAGTCTTGCACTGTTGCCCAGGCTGGAGTGCAGTGGTACAATCTTGGCTCACTGCAAGCTCTGCTTCCTGGGTTCACACCATTCTCTTGTCTCAGCCTCCCGAGTAGCTGGGACTACAGATGCCTGCCACCACACCCGGCTAATTTTTTGTATTTTTAGTAGAGACGGGGTTTCATTGTGTTAGCTAGGATGGTCTTGATCTCTCGACCTCGTGATCCACCTGCCTCGGCCTCCCAAAGTGCTGGGATTACAGGCGTGAGCCACTGCGCCCGGCCTTTGCATTGTTATTTACACTACATTCACAATGCTTTCATAGTGCTTTCTTCTTTTTTTGAGACAGGGTTTCACTCTGTGGCCCAGGCTGGAGTGCAGTGGTGCCATCTTGGCTCACTACAGCCTCTGCCTCCCAGGCTCAATTGATTCTCCTGCCTCAGCCTCTAGAGTAGCCAGGATTACAGATACATGCCACCATGCCCGGGTAATTTTGTTAATCTTTTTGTAGAGACAAGGTCTCACTATGTGTGCCCAGGCTGATCTCCAACTCCTGTGCTCAAGGGATCCTCCCGCCTCAGCCTACCAAAGTGCTGCGATTACAGGTATGAGCCACCATGCCTGGCCCCTTCAAGCATCCAGGAAAGATGCTCTGGCCACTGTGTGGCCCATACATGGAATGGGACCAGGCGACACAGTGAGGAGAGAGTGGCATCACCATCTGAGGGGGACCGGGGGTCTGGACTAAAACCATCACAGAGAGCAGGGGGAGGAGGGGAGGATTTGGGAAACACTGAGGGAGAAGGACAGATGGACTTAGTCTCCACTCGGGGTAGGGAATGAGGGAGCAAAATAGCCCGGGAGGGGCCCCTAGGGTGTCTGGCTCAAGGGAGCAGGTGGAGGTGATATGTGCTGAGCCAGGAATCTGGGAGAAGTGGTATTTGTTTTGGGACATGTTGCATTTCAATCTAAATCAGTTGGAGCCCTACTATGCGCCCAGCCAGATCCCCCCTTTGTTTGCAAAGCCTTAGATTGCTAGATCATTTCCAAGGCTTGGTAGCACAAAGCTCCCAGGCCTTCCCAGGTGAGTTGCTTTTGGCAGAGGCATCTGCTGGTGGGGCCTCAAGGGCCACTGATACCCTAACTTTCACCCCAAGAAACCCACTCCATGAGGGAGCTCAGAGGCCAGAACAGAGAATACAGGCTGTTGTTGACATAAGAGGAAAAACCAGGCTTCCTGTTTGAACTTATGCAGGTACTGGAAGCTCTGAGTAATGCTGAATCTTGGCCTGCCCCAAAGGCGGCCTGCGGTGGGGGCTTCTCACAGCTGCTGTCAAGAGTGGCTTTCAAGCATTTGCTTACAAGGGACGTGAGGCCCAGCCAGTGAGTGCTGCATAGAGGAACGCTGCATCCATGTAGAGAGGCCACAAGATGTGTGACATCAAAGCCAGCCGATCATCAGCCTGTCTCAGGCCACTCATTGTGGTCAATTGTCCTTGATTAAGAACCCGTCATCAGACACCAAGGATTTCTCACACGGCCGATGGTCACTTTCACAGTCTCCAGTGGCCTTTACTCCCACAAAACAGACTATTTCTAGGCCCTTGGACACTGAGATTGTCTCCTTTTGCCCAGCCTGGGGTCAAGCCAGTGAGAGATGCCACGGGGCCCAGGACTCACTCTGGGCCAAAAAAGCTGGCATGAACTCCCTGTGGGACCTAGGGCAGAGCCCTTGGTCTCTCCCAGCCCCAGACCCCTGTCTGTAACGGGACCTTGTAGTGGAACAAAAACTGCAAGACTCCACAAAGGTACCATACCACGGGCAGGCTGAGCTGCGGCGGTACAGTACCAGGCGCAGGCTGAGCTGTAGAGGTACCGATACCACGGGCAGGCTGAGCCGCGGCGGTACAGTACCACGGGCAGGCTGAGTGTTGGGGCACTAACAACATGAGTTGACATTTATGGTGCTCTTACCACCCACCAGACTGAGCTAGTGCTGGATCTCATTTAAGTCTCACAACAATATTCCTGGATATGGTTCTATTCTAAAACAAACATTTGTTCATATTTTTCAACTTTATTGAGGTATAATTGAAGTCTACTGAGCTATACATATTTAAAGTGTATAACTAATAAGAGGTTTTTTCTCTAGATATTAATTTTAATTATTTTTAAACTACACAAATTTTTAATTTTATTTATTTATTTATTTTGAGACAGAGTCTCACTCTTGCCCAGTGCAATGGCGTGATCTTGGCTCACTGCAAACTCTGCTTCCCAGGCTCAAGCGATCTTCCCACCTCAGCCTCCCAAGTAGCTTGGATTACAGTGTGCACCACTATGCCTAGCTAACTTTTTTGTTTGTTTTGAGACAGAGTTTTGCTCTTGTTGCCCAGGCTGGAGTGCAATGGCGCCATCTCAGCTCACTGAAACCTCTGCCTCCCAGGTTCAAATGATGCTCCTGCCTCAGCCTCCCGAGTAGCCGGGATTACAGGCATGCGCCACCACACCCGGCTACTTTTTTGTATTTTTAGTAAAGACGGGGTTTCACCATGTCAGCCAGGCTGGTCTCGAACTCTCGACCAGGTGATCCCCCTGCCTCAGCCTCCCAAAGTGCTGGGATTACAGGCGTGAGCCACTGCACCTGGCCCTAGATAACTTTTTGTATTTTTGGTAGAGACAGAGTTTCACCATGTTGCCCAGGCTGGTCTCAAACTCCTAATCTCAGGCAATCTACCCACCTCAGCTTCCCAAAGTAATGGGATTACAAGTGTGAACCACTGTGTCCAGCCAAAACAACACAATTTAGTACCAAATCTTTAACAAGCACCTATTTTAATTGCTAAAATCTGTGAAATAAATATTATTTGTATTTGACCTGCTATACAAAACTCCTCAATTTTTCTTTTGACAAAAGGTAGTAGAAATCCCAAATAAATAAGAGAATACTCATTAAAGGTCATGTTTACTAATCTAGCACCATAATTCCAGTCTTAGAACCTCCCACTCAGCTGGAAGAAGGATATAGCAAGAGGTAAGATATCAGAAACATAATGATAGTTCTCAACTTGGGGCCTCATTTTGCTTCCTCTAAGGCAAAAAACACAAGGTCTAGCAAGGAAGAAAATCACTGAGGCTGGAGATAAAAACAAAAGACTTTGGCTGAGATGGTAAAGGAGGCCCTCAAGAGTGATGGAATCAGTGTATCCAGAAGGTAGTGCTAGAGTCGGCCTCATCGACTAGAAGGTTTCTTTCTTCCTGTCCTCAAGTCCTTTTTTTTAGCCAGGATTGGTGCATCACAGTTCTGAGCCAGATACATTCCAACCACGTTGGCCAAAGTGAATCCAAGTAGGAACTGGAGCATGATTGTTAGCAGGGAGGTTAGGGAGGGCATGAAGGGTGGCTGCAGCTCTGCAGGCTGGTCTGAGCCTCCATTCGGTAAGTTTGAACGTGTTTACACCCGTGCAGCTATTACTACAATCCATACGACAGACATCTCCAGCACTCCCAACAGTTTTCTCGTGCTTCATTGTAATCCATTCCTCCTTCCTTCTACCCCAATCCTCAGCAACCACTGATCAGCTTTCTGTCAATATAGATTCCTTTACATTTTGTAGTCTTATATAAATCAAATTATATAGTATGAACTCTCTTTTGTCTGGATTTTTTCACTCAACATAATTATTGTGAGATTTATCCATGTTGTTGCACATACCAATAGTGAATTCCTTTTGATTGCTGAATACTACTCCATTGCATGGATATACCACAATATCTTTATCCATTCACTTATTGGTAGACCTTATGGTTGTTTCTAGCTTTGGGCTATTATAAATAAAGTTGCTATAAACATTTGTGTAGAAATCTTTGGGTGGACATGTTTTAATTCCCATTGGGTAAATATCTAGGAGTAGAATGTCTGGATCATATAATAGATACATGTTTATCTTTTGAAGGAACTGCCAAACTGTTATCCAAATTGGTTTTATATTCATATCAGCAATATAACTGCTTCACCTCCTTGCCAACCTAGTGTGGTCAGTTTGGGTTTTGTTTTGTTTCATTTCATTTTGTTTTTCAGCTATTCTAATGGATGCAGTAGTGGTACCTCATTGTGGTTTTAATCTGCATTTCCTTGATGACTTGACTAATGATGTTGAGTATCTTTTCATGTGCTTATCAGCCATTCATATATATACATATATATATATATATATATATGTCATCAGGGAAATGCAAATTAATATCTATATATATAAAAAAATTTTTTTGGTGAATGTCTGTATAAGTCTTAGCTTCTCTGAAACTGAGACGCTCTTACAATCGATGGCTTTTATAGCTAAACTGGCAAGGAGTGCTTTTCCTTTTGTGGTACAACATAAAATATGATATACTTTACAATGGATACAGATTTAGATTTATGAAATACATAAAATCACTTGCCTTGCTTGGGTCATACAGTGATGGAAAACAGTGTAAAACCCTGAGCCTGTGGGTTTTTTTTTTTTTTTTTTTTGAGATGGAGTCTTGCTCTGTTGCCCAGGCTGGAGTGCAGTGGCACAATCTCATCTCGCTGCAACCTCCACCTCCTGGGTTCAAGTAATTCTCATGCCTCAGCCTCCCAAGTAGCTGAGATTACAGGCACCTGCCACCACGCCCGGCTAATTTTTGTATTTTTAGCAGAGATGGGGGTTTCACCATGTTGGCCAGGCTGGTCTCAGACTCCTGACCTCAAGTGATCCGCCTTCCTCGGCCTCCCAAAGTGCTGGGATTACAGGCATGAGCCACTGTGCCCGGCCAAGCCTGTGCTTTTAAATGTCGCATTATCCCGCACGGTTAGAAGAATCACGACCAAGTTTGTGGTCAGTGGGGGAAACTGTACTTCTGTGTTCTAAGTGCTACGTCAAAGAGTTCTGGAATGTCCAGGCTCCAGGCTTCCAGGTCTCAGCTGGCCTTGGTACCCGTCTGCACAGCAGATGTGCCCACTATGAGCCTCCAACTAGCAAGGACTTACCAAGAGCAACTATATGACAGGCTAGGGTGTGGAGCAGACAGGATGCAGTCTCTGGCCTGTCGGACTCAGAGTTCACAGAGGGAGACAAGAGAGACCCAGAGGACAGACACTTAGCAGAGGCTGGGAATGTTCCAGTGGCCACGGGCCCGAGCAGTCCTCCAGTGCTTTGTGACCTGGATAAAGAATTCAAAGTGGAGTGTGCAGAGGTCCCAGGCTTTTTAAGCCCTAAGGCTCAATCCTGGCTCCATCCATTATGAATTGTGTGACCTCAGGTATGTGGCATGAGCCTCATTTTCCTCCTTGGTAAAATAGGGGGCAAATTATGCTATCACGGGTATTTTTATTCTAACTTTACAGATGAGAAAACAGACTTAGAGATGATCAAATAACAAAATATATGTAGAGCACTTGGCTCAAACACAGGGTCCTTGGGCTTTAAAGGATAGCTAGGAATCAGGTTGGCAGGGAGGAGGAATGAGAGGATCCTAAGAAAGGAAACCTGTGTGATCCAAGGCAGGGAGTGTGGACACAGAGGGGAGGTGCCAAGGTAGGAAGAGTCTGCTGGAGTAGTGATTCCAGGGCCTCCTCCTCTGAAAGGCCTTTGTAGGGGCCTCCGGGAGCAGCTCCTGAATCCTGCCCAGTGTTCTACGTTGGGCCGAGAGCCGAGCAACTGGAGCTGCATGGGGTAAGGAGGCCCAGAGGGCCAGACACTCCAAGCCAGGCCCTGAAACTGGCCCAAACTTTGGTCTCAGCAGGTGTCATGGCCATGACAATGCTTGGCCCTCCAGGGTGGCATGGTGGGGATCCCTGTTGATGAGGGTGCCCACAAGACAGTGGTCCAGAGGTCCCCACATGCCTGCTCAGGTCCTGGCTATCCCCAGCCTGCTGTGGTTCCCATGGCTAACCACTTCAACGCTCTGTGCCTCAGTTTCCCCATCTCTCAAATGGGAATGGGAAAAAAAGGCAGGCCTGCCTGCCTCCCCAACCCACAGAGCTGTGGTGGGGATTGAATGAGCTGCTAAAAGCATGTGAACGGGCTTCAAAACCTGCCAGGTGTTAGGCTGATGCAAATCCAGGGCAATCCAGGGAATAACAGAACTATGAACTGTCACGCCTGGCAGGGACCCTAAAGAGATTTTACTGTGACACTGGCATTTTCCTGATGAAGAAATTGAGGCCCAGAGATCTGAAGTAGCTCACCTAGTGTCACACAGCTAGTAGGCCAGGATTCAACCCATGGTTTGACTAATGTAAGCCAGCTCTCACCTCTCTACCTCACAGGCCTGGGATCTCTGGGGTCCTTGGGCAGAAGACAAAGTGAAAAATAAAATCAAGAGCCAAGATAGTCTCTCTTAAGAAACCTGGAAGCCACTGATTTCAGTACAAAGCTTGGACGTCTTTGAACATGCCTGGTCTCTTCAGACACAATTATGGGACCTCCCCCAGAAGCCTCCTTTGGCTTCAGAGTTCTTTCTGCAGCTGCTGCTCAAACTGTTCTTACCTTATCTGTAAAATGGGCATAGAACACCTCAGGGGTTTGCATGGGCTGCCATATTGGTCGACCTTCTCCACAGGGCCAGGCGCAGTGGCTCACGCCTGTAATCCCAGCCCTCTGGAAGACAAAGGAGGGAGCATCACTTGAGGTTAGGAGTTTGAGACCAGCCTGTGCAACACAGCAAGACCCCATTTCTAAAAAACCCAGACATTTAATTAGCTGAGTATGGTGGTGCATACCTATAGTCCTAACTACTTGAGAGGCTGAGGTGGGAGGATTGCTTGAGCTCAGGAATTTGAGGTTACTATGAGCTATGATCAGCCTGGGTAACAGAATAAGACCCTATCTCTGAAAAATAGCATAAAAAATAAGGCTGG
This sequence comes from Colobus angolensis palliatus, assembly GCF_000951035.1. NCBI lineage: Eukaryota > Metazoa > Chordata > Mammalia > Primates > Cercopithecidae > Colobus > Colobus angolensis. The sequence continues at coordinate 3,016,394 of NW_012116422.1, forward strand.
GTGCGGTGGCTCACACCTGTAATCCCACCAATTTAGAGTCCAAGGCAGGCGGATCACTTGAGGTCAGGAGTTCAAGACCAGCCTGGACAATATGGTGAAACCCCGTCTCTACTAAAAATACAAAAAAATGTAGCCGGGTGTGATGGCGTGTGCCTGTAATCGCAGCCACCTGGGAGGCTGAGGCAGGAGAATCACTTGAACCTGGGAGGCAGAGGTTGCAGTGAGCCAAGATTGCTCCACTGCACTCCAGCCTGGGCAACAGAGCAAGACTCCATCTCAAATAATAATAATAATAAATAAAAACTTTCTCCATAGGAAGGGAGATAATAGACATGAAAGTGCTTTAGAATGAAAAAACAATCATTGCTTACACAAAGCAACACAGGGTCTATTCCTATTGTGATGTAATGGCTCCAAGGGTAGTCAGCCCTTGGGAGATTGCAAATATTGATGAGCAAAGGGAAGAGCTTAAACACGAGTACAGGAGATGCAACAGCTGAGGAACCTGGAACCTGGGCGGCCTCCCCAAGAGTACTCGGATATTCACAAGCTCTTAGAGGCTCTGGGCCACTTAGCATCAACTTTGCAGAGTCTTTTTAATTAGGGAAAACAGATGGGCATGAACGTGCAGATTCTTGACAGCTTTTCCAAAAGAAAAACAGCTGTTTCTAGGACGTTTCACACCATTTTCCTCCCATCCCAGGACCTCCTTCTGGTCAGTGCCTGGTGCTTTTTCCCTCTCCTTCTTTTTCTTCCTTCTTCTTTCTTCCTTCTTCCTTCCCCTTCCCCTTCTTCTTCTTCTTCTCCTTTTCTTGGGGGTTGGGGGATGGCAAAATCTCCAATACAGGCAGCACAGAGGAGAATTTCACAGATTCAGCACATTCCCATCCCACTACTCAAAAATTCAGGTGCCTGATTTTTCCCTTGTGACGTGCATCTTAATGGTGAGCACGAGGTACAGTGAGTGGTTTTGAAGGCAGGTTCCTTATCACGGAGCGTTATCTTCACCATCAAAGTACACTTGAAGAAAAAAGCAGTTTCAACATCAAACCTGAAGGTTTGACTGTTAAAAGGAAGAGCCGGGACAAAGCGACCACAGCTTTTATCACAAATTCATGAGGGCGGCGTGCGGTGGGAATACTACGTTTTGGGCCTGCTGCTGAGAATGCCTCCATGGCCTTTGAACAAAAAACAAACCATGCTGTGGAAATTGCCGGTAATTGTCTTTACCTACGGTTTCAGAGGGCGCACACCGGGCCTTGTGGTTGTGGGCGCCGTTTCATGCTGGGGTTCGCGTCCCTCCTCTGTTTGGCATAAAGAGAGTGGAACAGATCAGGGCCTCAGATCTGTGTGCACCTGCGGTCGCTGCAAGGAAGAGAGGCGGATTGCTGAGATAAGGCAACAATGGAAAGTTTCTCACCTGAGAGGTCCGGGGAAGAGCCAGGAGGCCTGGGCGCTGGGGAGATTCATCTACCCCAGAAAAATAGGGAGTGGGGAGGAAGCCAGCCCACAGCCCAGCCCCCTCCACCGAGGAACCCCAACCCCACAAGCCTCACTTTCTCAAATGGTTTCTTCAACATCAACACCCAGGGATTCCTTGCACCCACCGAAAGGCAGTACTCGCCTTCATGTATCCATAGTTCTTCTCAAAAACAAAAAGAGCGGCCGGGCATGGTGGCTCACACTTGTAATCCCAGCCACTGGGATTACATCCAGCAGGCGGATCACCCAAGGTCAGGAGTTTAAGACCAGCCTGGCCAACATGGTGAAACCCCGTCTCTACTAAAAATATAAAAATTAGCTGGGTATGGTGGCGGGCGCCTGTAGTCCCAGCTACTCAGGAGGCTGAGGCAGGAGAATGACTTGAACCTGGGAGGCGGAGGTTGCAGTGAGCCAAGATTGCTCCACTGCACTCCAGTCTGGGAGACAGAGTGAGTGAGACCGTGTCTCAAAAACAAAACAAAACAAAACAAAAAAAACAACAAGGAGCTCTGACAACGACTTGATGAGGGAAAAAGCAGAAAATCTCTGAGCAAGGGAACCCGTCCCCAGAGCCCCCAACAAAACCCATCACAGGTCCCAATGCTGGGCTAGGCACAGGGTGGGCCAAGTGCTACTAAAAAGGGGGCCCCCAAGGTCTGCTGAGCTTCCAAGCTCTCTGGGGGTCAGGAAGCCCCACTAGCCTGTGACTCCATCAGTCTTAGGGCAGGCCTAGGCCTGAGCCAGGCTGGGAGAGACAGCTGGAAGGGGGCTGACCACAGGCACGGAGGAGGCATGGGAGAGCATTCCAGGGGTGCCAGTGGGCAAAAAAGAAGGAGGCAAACTGGGGAAGGTGCCAGGCTCAATCATTCAATGCCTCTGCTTTTGTTTTCTTAACCCTTTTTATTGTGAAAAGTAAAACACTCAGGAAAAGTACATAAAGCATAAATGTATAACTTAATGAATTATGACAAAGTGAACACTCATGTGGCCACCTCCAGGATCAAGAAATAGAGCATGGCCTATCCCCTGGAAATGTCCCACCTACATCTTTCCCCTCGCTTCTTACTGAAGGTTACCACTATGACAACTTAGGGTAATCGCTTGCAACGTTCAAAGTTTTCCCCAAGCTTGCCTCTCCCCAAACACCATGGAATAGCTTGTCCAGTTGTGAACTTCATACAAATAGGCTCAATCACACACATCCTTTCAGCTTTTGCTCCACATGTCGTGCTCAAAGTCCATCCACATTGTTGCATGCAGCCATGGTTCCTTCATCGTCATGGCAGCTGGCCCCTTCACCTACTTTGGTGCCCTCATTCTCAGTTTGCAAGAAGCCAAGACTGCGGGAGCCCAGAGTTCTTGCTTGCCTGCACCAGCCAGGGGTGCCCAGCCTGCCACAGGCTCTGGGGCTTTGTCTGGACTTTTCTCCAGATGGCCACCTGCAGGGACAGGTGAGGACAAAGAGCAGAGTGCTCCCAACTGTCTCTGCAAAGCTTTGCATGGGGGCACACACCAGGCTCTGAGCTGCTCGCCCCAGCCTCAACTCAGATGACTGATGAGGACAGTAATGTATGACTGCTCTGCCAGCTCCAAAACCAGCTGGGCACTGGGACCAAGCAATAAACCGGGCACATCCCAAATGAGAAGCAGGTGGCTTCTTAGGACTATATTTCTCAACATCCTGCCCTTATGGTTTGCCCTTTATCCAATGTGGTTCCCATTTGAAGGAGCCTATAACCCATATGAAAACTGATAGAAATTACAGCTCGCCATCCCAGCCTAGCTGTTTAGGATACTGGAAGAAACATTAAGGCAGGGCTGCCATGATTATAAGGTAGAGGCACTAGGGAGAGGTGGGGGGAGCCAGACAACCCCCCAACATGCCTTTCCCTGCTCCCTTCTGCATGCAGAGTAGCCAGTTCACTTCTCCGAGGTACCTTTAAAAAACGTGGCTCATGACCAGGTGTGGTGGCTCATGCCTGTAACCCCAGCACTTTGGGAGGCCAAGGCGGGCGGATCACTTGAGGTCAGGAGATCGACACCAGCCTGACCAACATGGTGAAACCCCGTCTCTACTAAAAATACAAAAAAATTAGCCAGGCTTGGTGGCACATGCCTGTAATCCAAGCTACTCGGGAGGCTGAGGCAGAATGGCTTGAACCTGGCAGGCAGAGTTTGCAGTGAGCTGAGATCGTGCCATTGCACTCCAGCCTGGGTGACAGAGCAAGACTCTGTCTCAAAAAAAAAAAAAAAGAGAGAAAGAAAGAAAGAAAATGTGGCTCAGTAGGAATTAGTGAGGTGGGCGCCAAAGTGCTCATCCAGTCTGGGGAGGACCGAAATTTCTGCCCCATTTTTCCCTTCCATCAGTCCCCACATTCAGGCCAAGCTAGGTCCTACCTCCAAGTACTACCTATGCTGCCTGAATGTCCTCTCACCTACCCAAGGTTTGCCCTTCCCAGGCCCCAGGAGCTGCTCTAATTCTTCGTGGACTATTCCTGGGTGGTTGGTTCAGAGATCCACTGATGTCCTGCCCCCAAACGCCTGGCATTTCTCCTCTTCTGAACCACACCAATTAGCCTTGATTACAGAATGCACGCATTGTTCTCTAACAGTTTCATATGTGCAAGCCCCAGATCCCCAGATGGGGAGGGTGCGTGGATGGTGGGGGTGGAGCTAAGCCAAGCCTCTGCTCCTCTCTGGGCCTCAGTTTTTCCATCTCTGAAAGAAGGAGATGGCACAGAGACTCCGTAAGCCCCCTTCCCCACAACCTGAAATGCTTTGGCCTGGTTCTCTGGTCTTCAGGAAAGATAAGTGATGATTGGCTGTCCTCCCACCTTCAGCCTCCACCCTTGGGCCCTGTGCCAGGAAACCTGCTCCCACCAACCTCCGCTCAAGGTCGCAGCCCTTGGCCTCCACCCCCAGCCCCACCCCCTGCCACTGAAAGGCAGCATTGGGGCAAACATCTTAAACCACCAAATGCTTCTAAAAATATGGTGTTTTTGTCAGAGAGCAACCTTCTACTTCCTTCAGGCTTTGATCTCCACGCAACCCACGGAGGAGAAGACACACTTACAATAACAGTTTAAAGCCTTCATCTTCCTTTGGGGTCTACCTCTCAAGGATTTTGAATCCCCAGCTGGGTGGTGGTAACCTGTGGTCCTTCTGAGCATGCTCAGATCCAACTGCAGTGGCTCAGAGACTTCACACAGCTGGTCCCACCCCAATCTATGGTCAGGAAGAAAAGTCCAACAGAGAGGCTGCCAGGGCACAAACTGGCCACGGAACACTGTGCAAGTTTATAAGGCCCTTTACTATCTGCACTCTAGGGAGAAAAATTAATGCTATAGGGTAGGGCAGAATAAAATCAGTGCTCAAGCACAGAAATGGGCTGTGAAAAGCAATAGAGGGTCTAACTCTAGCACAGTCCCTGGACAGCACAGACAATAAGTATTTGTTGAAGTTTTCATAAAGATCAAGAAACAGAGCATGTCTTGTCCCCTGGAAATGCTCCCTGTCCCACCCACATCCTTCCCCCTTCCTCACTGAAGGTTACCACTATTCCAACATAGGGTAACCACTTAGAACTTTCCAAGTTTTCCCCCACCTTGCCTCTCCCCTGACACCACAGAATCTTTATGCATGGTCAGATCAGATCTGACTGGGCAGATGGGGAAAGTTCTTTACACAACCTTGTGAACTGGACATTGGAAGGATGTCGATCGATGGGGACAGAGAAGTAAAGGGAGTTCCTGGCAAAGGGAACAGCATGGGCAAAGACCGGGCCACACTGAACAAGAAAAGCACAAATGCACACCATATTTGGCAGAAATAGAACTATGGAAACTCTCCCACTAGGTCTGCAGACACGAGCTCTTGCTGCCCTGCTGGAAACACAGGTACAAGCAGAAAAAACAGAGACAGTGGTAAAAGGATCATCTATAAACACCGACTGTGTACCAGGCACCGTTCTAAGCACTGACCACATGGGTCCTGGCAACAGAACTGAGTTGTCATTGTCCACATTTTTCCTGGAGGGAAACAGAGCCTCAGAGGGGGGATGTTCTTCGGCCCCCAGATTAGTGACAGAGCCAGATCTGAAACCATGCAACCCACCTCCTGATGAATAAGCCCATGCAGGCTGCACTCGAGCCTTCATGCAGGCTGGGTGTGTGCTTGATAAGTCAAATCCTGGCCTTCCTGCTTCAGCAGGTGTCCAGGGAATAACTCCAGTGCCCATGTACTCAGGTCTCCTTTGCAGCATTCTCTGTTCATTGCTTCATTTAGTCTCCCAGCAACCCTTGAACTAAGTCCTGGTGTTTGTTATCAAAACCAGATGAGGAAGCAAGGCTCACAGTGATTAACTCACATAGTTACTAAGTGGTAAAGTGGGGATCTGAACTCAGATCCCTCTAATCCCAAATCCTGTGCCCCTAACTTCTGTATTCTAAGGCCTCTCTAAATATCACCCCCTGCCTGGGAATTCCAGACTGTGAGTAATTCAAACATGTCTGAAAAAGTCAAAATCACTATAATTTCCTAAAGACTTTAATAGAGGCAGAACATCTCACTTCAAAACAAAAAAATTATCAGCAAAACTGCCAAGGGGGCTCTGAGTCACTGTCTTGGGCTTCTCCCTGTTTTGGAGAGGGAGGTGTGTGGAAGAGCTCCAGGGCACAGGCCAGCCTTGAAAGAATAAAGGTGGGGTCCTAGCTTTGTCCTTCATGTGCTGTTGAATCCTGGGGTAATGTCTTGACATTTCTGGATTCATTAAATTAGCTGGGCGTGGTGGTGGACACCTGTAATCCCAGCTACTCCGGAGGCTGAGGCAGGAGAATCACTTGAACCTGGGAGGCAGAAGTTTGCCGTGAGCTGAGATTGTGCCACTGCACTCCAGCCCAGGCAACAGTGCAAGACTCCATCTCAAAAAAAAAAGATGTGTTGGTTTCCCTGGGTGACCTCTGACACTGATTCTGGAATCACTGGTGTCAGATTACCCCAAAACCCCAGCGATCCCCCACACAGAAGGAACAAAAGTACTATACTTACAGGATTGACACACAGTTCAGTAAATTCACTGCTAGGGCTTAGGTTACTATAGATTTGCACGCAAGTCTTCCCTCTCCATTGCACCCCTTGCCACTTCTCAGGGACTAGTGGAGTTCCTTGTCTGGTGGTTCACAGCTTTGATCAAGGTTTGCCAAAGACACCTGCAGCAAAGGCCTCTTTCAAGCTAATGCACAATCATCCTTCCAGGGGGATAAAGGTGATTTATGGATTCATGACCCTGAGTCATAAATCTACCAGCAATCTGCTGTAGTTGGGAACAGCAGCTTTCTGGCCTTTGGCAACCCTGCATGTACTTGTGAGTCATCTGAACACAGGTGCATTTCAATTGATAGAGCTGGATATGGGTCCTGAAAGGTTAGATGTAAAGAGAACCTCATTTCAAATGCCCTGGGGGAAGCCCTTGGCTTTCTATAATGGGTAATACCACTGCCTGGCTTTTGAATGCAGTTATATACTGATGTATTGGGAGTATGAGGTATGGTGAGGAAGGTGTGTACAGTGGCAAGATTGACACACACGCATTTAAGTGTGTGTGTGTGTGTGTCCAGAATGGCCCAGGTTGTGTTCCTTTAGAGCGGTGTCCCAGAGTTGTGCAACATGGTAGCCATGCATATGTTTATAGCATGTCCACAGGAAAACAGACCAGGCCATGCACTCCAGGCCAGGGCAGGCTGTCCCCTCATGATGCAAAGCTGAGAATCCCATCTCCAGCCAAGCCCAACAAACCTGTAATTGCCTGGCTGGTTGGTGATGTCTTTCCACAGGGTCTGACCAGGCTTCCCAGATATGACTTCAGATGTGCACTGGTGTTAAGAGCGTGAGTTGGCAGAGAAGCATTCCAGTTCTTCCGTCCAGGCTCTTCAATCAGGCCCAAAGCAGTGGGCTGGAGCAGTACAGGAGAATGGGCCTCCTGGGTCAGCCCTGAGCATACATGGCTCCACCTGCACCCACAGAGTTCTGGGGGTAGTGGGGGTGAGGGTAACACTCTCTGCTGCCCAGAGAGGACTGAACCCAGGAAGAAACAGGCTGCTGAGCTGATACTCCCCAGAGAGGGATAGAAAGTGGCAAAGGCAGCCCCTCTCTTGTGGGCCTTTCCCTATTCTGGGAAGCACTGTGAGATACCTCTGAATGTCCCCCAGCTGTGAGTATCCTGTCTCCCTCATCTGAGAGTAATTGTTACTTTCCTGCAATCTGTAGCACCAACCCCACTGAAATACCCAAGAGACAAGAGCTGCGTGATCCTGGACTCCATGAGGTCAATGGGGGGGGGGGGTGGAAGGCAGGTGCCCTGCTTCTTGGCTTAATGCAAAGTCAACAGGCTTGAGCACTGCCTCATCCAAGCAAGCACGAAGCTATTCCAGCCGGAGCGCTTGGATCCTTCCTGCAGGTGCAGGTCATTCACATTCCAGGCAGCTCTGGGCCCTTGCCTCCACACTGCATACCTGGGCAGTCAGAGGGAGTGCCTGATGGATATCTGCCCTGCCTTGTCTGTCTTCCCATCAGCCCAGGTACTGGAACGACAACAGAGTTTCTTCCAGATCAAACTCTGGTCAGTTAGAGGAGCAACAGATTGAAAAGACATGAAATGGCCGGGCACGGTGGCTCACGCCTATAATCCCAGCACTTTGGGAGGCTGTGGTGGGCAGATCACGAGGTCAGGAGATCGAGACCATCCTGGCTAACATGTTGAAACCCCCGTCTCTACTAAAAATGAAAAAAAAAAATTAGCCAGGTGTGGTGGTGGGCGCCTGTAGTCCCAGCTCAACTCGGGAGGCTGAGGCAGGAGAATGGCATGAACCCAGCGGGTGGAGCTTGCAGTGAGCTAAGATGGCACCACTGCACTCCAGCCTGGGTGAAGAGCAAGACTCCATCTCAAAAAATAAATAAATAAATAAATAAAAGAAAAGACATGAAATGGGGCAGCTGCCTCAGTGCTCCCTAGTGAGAGGCCCTAATGCCAACGGGCAGCCTGCAGAGTAGGGAGGAGGTGCCCTGGGCCCCACAGCTGCCATGTCCAGGGCAGAGTACACAGTGATGGGGCTGCCAGGGCTACTGCTGGGCTCTTGCCCAGGCTGCAAAGGCCTGGGGAAACCCAAGGAAATGTCTTCAGTTTAACCAAGAGCTCTGAGTTTCCCACGTACACGCTGCAGAACCCAGGAGTCACCCCATTTGGGAGCATCAGTTCCTCCACATGTCCAATTTCCTTTTCTAGCATTTCCCAAGGGGAACTCCACAAAACGCCAATAGATGTACCATGTAAAAAAGGTGGTGCGGTCAAATACATTTGGGAAATTTGAGATTAATTAAAGCGATTGTTTTCTGAGCAGAATATCTCAGTGCCTTTATTTAACATGCAAATATGCATCTCAAAATTCCAAGAGGAGGCCGGGCACAATAACACACACCTATAATCCCAGCAGTTTGAGAGGCTGAGGCAGGAGGCTCATCTGATGCCAGGAGTTCGAGACCAGCCTGTGCACTACAGCGAGACCCCCATCTCTACAAAAAATTTTAAAATTAACCAGTGTGGTGGCATGTGCCTATAGTCCCTGCTACTCAGGAGGCGGAGGTGGGGTGATTGCTTGAGCCCAGGAGATTGAGGCTGCAGTGAGCTATGACTGCATCACTGCACCCCAGTCTGGGCAGCAGAGTGAGACTCTGTCTCAAAAAATAAATAAATAAATAAATAAATAAATCCAAGAGGAAGACAGAGTGAACTGTTTGCCAGATGTGATCTAACTTTTTCTCATAGACTATCACAAGACTGGGATTTATTGGAATCCTTGGTGGCCTTCCTCTATACCTAATGCTGCCATCCCCTCCCACTGCCCAAGGATCCTAGTGAGCTGGGAGAGCTGAGCTGAGGCACAGGACTCTAGGACTGCACTGCCCAGTTTAGCAGCCACCAGCCACACATGGCTATTTACATTTAAATTAATTGCAACTAAATCAAATGTAAAGTGCAGTTCCTCGGTCACACCAGCCCCACTGTAAGCGCTCAATGGCCACATGTGGCTAGTGGCTACTGTACCGGACAACACAGAGAACATTTCTGTCACTGCAGAAAGTTATGGAGGAATGGTGCTCATCTAGCTTCTAGAGAGGCTGGGAGACAAGCCCAGAGCCATAGACAAATTCTAGGAAAGAGCCAAACCAGCTTCACCCTCCCACTCTTGGCCTCCGAATCTGAGAACCAAGCTCCCTTGAGACCGATAAGCCATGGATGCCAGCCACTGAGTCAGACTCTACCCAGTGCGCCAGAGGAGTTTCACTGAAACTGCAAGGAGGTGCGTGTTTCCTTTCCCCAGGGCCCGGGATTGTGCGGGGCAGCCCCTGACTCCCACGCCTCGGTTCCCTCCTAGGGGCTTCCTCCTCAGCCCTCCCCAGGCCCCACTGACACTGCCGAGAGCAGTGAGTCCTGAAGACGGAAGGGAGGGGTTGCGCTCCTCTCTCCAGTGTTCCTCTGAGGAGTCCCAGTCCCAGAGTGTCCTCACCCTCCATGCCAGGTGACAAGGCATCTAAAAGATTGCCTGTGCCCCCAGCCAGGGACTGGGCCCACAGCTTGACTGAGCAGCCCTGGCTGCAGGATTTGGGGCAGCTTCCAGGAGCTGTCTCTGCCAGGGCTGTCAGCATTCTCCAATCCCAGTTTTGGGGAGGGGGCTGTGGGCCACCCAATCTCTCCTTTATGTAGTCGACTAAGGATGATCTGCTCCCACACCCCTGCCTTCCTCCTTTCTATGCTTATCTATATTTTCTTTTCTTTTCTCTTCTTTTTTTTTTTGAGACAGGGTCTCACTCTGTCACCCAGGCTGGAGTGCAGTGGTGTGATCAACCTTCACCTCCTGGGCTCAAGCGATCCTCCCACCTCAGCCTCCCAAGTAGCTGGGATTACAGGCGTGTGCCACCACACCTGGCTACTTTTTGTATTTTAGAGAGAGGGTTTTGCCATGTTGCCCAGGCTGGTTTTGAACTCCTGAGTTCAATCCGTCTGCCTCCTAAAGTGCTGGAATTACAGGCATGCGCCACCGCACCAGCCCCATCTTTAGACAGACAGTTACGGGCTCTCCAGCAGGCAAACTAAGGCCTAGCTAAGGGGCTTGCAGTCCCCTCTGGGGAAGCCGTGGATTTCCTGGGACTCAGCCCATTGCTAGAGACTCGTGGTCCAGGTGCACATCCCCACCAGCGTCTCCAGTGTTGCCTTTCTCAAAGCACACGCCTGTCTCATAAAAAGATACAGCATTAGTGCTGTCAGGACCCTTCACATCACTGCAATTAACGAACCCCCACAGTCTCAAACATCCTGTTTCCAACATTTTGATAATGGCATCCTGTTTTCTTCTGGAAGGAAACCCAGGTTGGATTGATTAACAAATACAATCATTATTTAACCTCAGAACTTGGTTTTGAAATTAATTTACAATAAAAGAAAAAGTCCTCACTAAATAACCTCTCTAATTACATGTTAAGGGCTCAGAATGGAAAACATTCAGGAACACAAAAGACCCAACCAAGCTCATTAGCTCTGTTTGCCTCTAACTTATCTCTATGGCAACTCACGGAGGGTCCAAGGAAAAAACAGTTTTTAAAATTAGATCATCAAGAACTTCATCCAGAACAGCCACAACACAAAACTCTTTCAAAAAGCCTTTGGTTGATGACATGGTGAGGGTATGTTTCCTGATCACAGATGAGCACAGGCATAGGGAAGCCTCTTCCTGGAAGCCCTCGGCCACCTCAGTTCACCCTGTAGAGGTCATTTCAATGGCTGGAAAGTGCTCAGTCCCGCAGCCCACATCCACAGTGGAGGGGCCACTGGTGAAGGTGGTGAAAATGCTCCTCTGGGCGTGGCGGGGAGAATAGGAGAGTGTGTATTTTCTCAAAATGAGGCCCACAGACATAGAAGGAGCCAGACATCTAATTTTTCCTGCAACTGCAGCTCAAGGTTCTGCAGGTTTTTACACTGGGACCCTCACAGGACAAGTCTTGCCAACACAAGGATTCCTTTCTTTTTCTTCTTCTTCTTCTTCTTTTTTTTTTTTGCGAGTTTTACTTTAGTTGCCCAGGCTGGAGTGCAATGGCAAGATCTTGGCTCATGGCAACCTCTGCCTCCCGAATTCAAGTGATTCTCCAGCCTCAACCTCCCGAAGAGCTGGGATTACAGGCGCCTGCCAGGACGCCTGACTAATTTTTGTATTTTTAGTAGAGGTGAGGTTTGACCATTTTGCCCAGGCTGGTCTCAAACTCCTGACCTCAGGTGATCCGCTAGCCTCGGCCTCCCAAAGTGCTGGGATTTCAGGTGTGAGCTACCATGCCCTGCTTCTTCTTCTTCTTCTTCTTCTTATTATTATTATTATTTTGAGACAGAGTCTTGCTCTGTCACCCAGGCTGCAGTGCAGTGGTTCAATCTAAGCTCACTGCAACCTCCATTGCCTCTTGGGTTCAAGCAATTCTCCTGCCTCAGCCTTCCAAGTAGCTGGGATTACAGGTGCCCACCACCATGCTGAGATTGCAGGCACCCACCACCATGACCGGCTAATTTTTGTATTTTTAGTAGAGACAGGGTTTCACCATATTGGCCAGGCTGGTCTCAAACTCCTGACCTCGGGTGATCCACCTGCCTCAGCCTCCCAAAGTGCTGGGATAACAGGCATGAGCCACCGCGCCTGGTCAAGGATTCCTTTCTTTTGGAGCAGTCCTCTGCTAACCTCTGACAATGCTCCCCTCTCAACCTCCTGGACAGGTGGTGGTGTCCTGGTGGCCCTGACCACCAGCTCCATCTTCTGGGTGACAGAGCAAGATCCTGTCTCAAAAAGTAAAAGTTAAAAAAGAAGGTGGTTGAGAAAGGTAAGAAAATCTGCCTCCGGGAGGCCGTGCAGCACGTTCAACATGACTCCCCAGACGTGATGCCCTGACTCTCTGCAGCTGTGCCAGACTGTGCCAGGCTGGTCAGATAAGAGCATAAGCCAGAGGAGGAAGTGGAAATGAAAGGGATGAGAGGGACCCCACAGGCTCCAGCCTCCTCTAGCATCCCAAACAGCACATTTAGGGCCCTGAGAAGCAGAGGGACTTTCTGGGAATGTAAAAGGCTGGTCCCATTGAGCGGCAATTCTGTAGCGACAGAGGGTAAGCCAGAGCCACCCTCCCCAAGCCAGACCCAACCAGATGCTGGCTTTTTTTGATGGCCTAAATCACAGCTCACCCAAAGCTCTACTTCTAAGAGGCTGTGCTCGACCTGAAGTACACAGGCTGTGAGCTGCTAAGTTTCAATGAGTTCTGCCTTTCTTGCCTGTCCACCTCTCTGCCTGCCTTCTTTCTCTCCTGCTGGGTCTCTCTCTGAGTCTCCATTTCTCCTCTGTGTCAGGATTTTACCCATTATTTGTGCAGCCCCAGCGGCACCTGGTCTCCTTATTCATTGCTTCTTTAGGATCAGAGCCTGGAGTCCAGCCTGGCTTGTCCACTGCTCCTGAACAGGTTTGGCCTTCGAATTACAGGCCTTCAAACATGACTTTGAATCTGGTGCAGCTGAGCTCGTTTGTTTTCCTACCCATTGTGGACTAGAACTTGGACCCTTTGCACTTTGCTCCCTCCCCAAGTGACTCAGCCCTCTGGGAGAGCCCCTCAGGTTAAGAGTAGGAGCTGTGTGGGCCCTGGTCACGGTGGCCTTAGCCCCCTACCTGTGCAGGCTGCTCTGTCACCCAGTCTGGAGGGCAGTGGTACAATCACAACACGCAGCAGCCTTGACCTCTTTGGCTTAAGCAATCCTCCCAGCTCAGCCTCCCAAGTAGCTGGGACTACAGGCGCATGCCATCATCCCCAGCTAATTTTGTTTTTATTTTTTGTGGAGACAGGGTCTCCCTAAGTTGCCCAGGCTGGTCTCAAACTCCTGGGCTCAAGTGATCCTCCAGTCTCAGCCTCCCAAAGTGCTGGGATTGTGGGTGTGAGCCACCATATCTGGCCCCAACTACCTTCTTTATCTCCCCAGAATCCATTGTCCAGGCCCAGGGTTGAGGCAGAGTGGGAAGGGGTCTGTCCCACATTCCCCAGGCCTCGCTGGTACAGCCTGACTCCTTGGCTGGTGTGGGGTCAATCCAAACATGCCCTGTGAGCCCAGCCTCCTGTGGCTGGTCCTGTGCATAGGCACAGGCAGAGAAAACAGAAGCAGCAGGGTGCTTTTTATTTGTTAATCTAGCTCGATGCCCTACCTCCTTCTCAAGAGAAGTGGAGGCCCCTCACGGAGTACTAAGTGCCAGGAGTCTATACTCTAGCAGTGGCCTGGGCTGGTCTCCAGGAGGAGGAGGCAGTCAGGGCTCTCCCTGAAAGCAAGCTAGGGTTAAATATTTTTAGGGCAGAGGAGGCACAAACCAGCCAGAACAACCTTCCTTTCAAATCTTACCCAGTCACTAAGCTTTGAGAGTACCACCCTCATTTACATACATTTACATTTGATTTGCATACGATATAAAGAATGGAAAATTCCCCCGTGCTTAGCTCCAAGATTACAGTCTCTAATACTTTATTCCCACAGCTGCAGCACCCTGTGACAGGGGGTCCCGCCTGTGATCTAGATCTCAGCTCCCTGCAGCCTGGGAGCCAGCCTGCGGCCTCCTGCCTAGAGGTAGCAGCTCCTGTGAAGGGGGTGGCAGCTGCAGACACAGGCCTAGCAAAACAAGGTACTTTCACATGTGACTCACACCAAGGACCAGAAGCAGAATTACAGTGTGAAAAACCAGTGCCGGCTGAGACTCCGTCGGGGATTCCCCTCTGGCTCCGAGATTTCACTCCTTTAAAAAGCCGTGGCCATGCCCCAGCATTCTAGAACCCTCCAAGAAAGTGCTGTGCCTCCCATCCAGGATGGGCAGGGGCCATGGCACCTCAGCCAGGCCCCTTGACTTTCTCTCTGGGTTCTTGGGCTCAGAAATTACATCTAAGCAGAGAAAGAGGCAGAAATGGATTCATCCCAGGGGCAGAGCTGGAACTGGACCTGGGAGCAGTTGCTGCCTTGCAGGCCCCAGGGCTCCATGCTCATATTTTTCTTGGCCTGGCTTCCTCCTTCTGATCCATTCTCTGAGCTACCCATACACATGCAGCAAACTATTCTGCAAGACCACCAGAGCTGATTTCTGTTGCTTGCAAGGAGTAATCCCAACAGAAACCAGACATTCTCTGTGAAGGCAGGATGCCCCGAAGTCCTTGTCAAAGGCCACGTTCAGCTCCTGACCCATGTCTGGATTTTCTGCCACCCTCAAGGGACCAGCATGGCTTCAAATCCTGCTCCTCTCAGTTTCCAGGGGCCTGACCTCGGGCACTTCCTTCCTCCAAGCCCCTAATTCTCTCACCTGGAAGATGATGCTGTTAATTAAGAAACACAGGATTGGCCGGGCGCTGTGGCTCACGCCTATAATCCCAACACTTTGGGAGGCCGAGGCAGGCAGATCACCCGAGATCAGTAGTTCAAGACCAGCCTGGCCAACACGGTGAAACCTCATGTCTATTAAAACTACAAAAAAATTAGCCGGGCATGGTGGTGCATGCCTGTGGCCCCAGCTACTCGGGAGGCTGAGGTTGCAGTGAGCCAAGATCCAGCATCGTACTCCAGCCTAGGCGACAGAGCGAGACTCTGTCTCAAAAAAAAAAAAAAAAGAGTCCTGGCCTGTGAGCTGTTGCGAGCTTCACCAGTGTCGGCACAGGAGGTATTCCATAAATGTGAGTTAACGTTGTTCCTGTCACCATTGTTATTGCTATTGTCCCACCAGCCTGAGTAGCTGAGCCAGGATAGGGTCGGGACTCCTGACCGCTGCATCACTCTCGGGGACCCCTTGTGCCATCCCTCACTGGGGTCCTCGCCAGCTGTGTGTCACACTGAGGTAGGGCTCCAGCAGGAGGCTCAGAACTGCTGAGCAGCTGCCAGGGCTCAGATGCAGCCTGGCCCTCCCATTAGGCCCCGTGTTAGCAACTTCATTCCAAGAGACACCCTTCTAGGAGTCATGGGAACCAATATGCTGGCAACCAGGCCAACTTCGGAGTCCAGGCGAGAACGCTGTCGCAGCTCCCTGGTGACTGGAACGAGACTGCGTGCCCATCCTCCACTATTCAGCGGCAGCAGCTGTGACGGGAGGCACGAGGGAGCGGTTTCCTTTTGAGGGTCCCGGGGTCCAAACATCAATCACCCTGGTTACTTCCCACTCCTGCAGTTCAGAGGCACGGCCCCTTCCAAATCCAGCCACCAGGGGGAGTCTGTGAGCAGCCCCCGCCGCTCTGCGGGGGACTCCAGGCCTCCCCTGGGCTGAGAAGGGAGGAGGCTGCGGAACCGGCCACCGGGTAATCCGGGACCAGGGCAGTGAGTGCACTGGTGGTGTGAATGGAGCAGACTCCCCAGCTCCCCCCCGACCCCCTACCCCAAAGCGTTTATTTCCACCTGCATTTTAAAAATAATATTAGGCCTGGCGCGGTGGCTCACGCCTGTAATCCCAGCACTTTGGGAGGCCGAGGCGGGCGGATCACCTGAGATCGGGAGTTGGAGACCAGTCTGACCAACATGGAGAAACCCCGTGTCTACTAAAAATACAAAATTAGCCGAGTGTGGTGGCGCATGCTTGTAATTCCAGCTACCTGGGAGGCTGAGGCAGGAGAATCGCTTGAACCCAGGAGGTGAAGGTTGCAGTGAGCCGAGATCATGCCATTGCACTCTAGCTTGGGCAACAAAAGTGAAACTCTGTCTCAAAAAAAAAAAAAAAAAACTAAAAACATTAAATATATTTTTTTTAATTACAAAAGCAACTCATGGTCAATTCATGACATGGGTGTTCTGGGTTTTCTGGCTTGTTTTACTTTGCTGTATGTTTCAAGATTTCCTGAGTTTGGGCTATGGGGCCGAGGAGGGTCCCTGCCTCTGGGCTTCAGTTTCCCCTGGGTGCTTGTCTGGAGGTCCTAGTGTTCTCTTGAGTCTCCATGAGTTCTCAGGGAGTTGTTAGAGTCTCTTTCTTTGGTGCTCAAGGCTGGTTCCAGGAAAGGTGGGACAGAGAGGACCAAACCGCAGCCTCTGCTCCCAAGGCCTCTGCCCCTCCTGCATGAGCCCTCACTGTCCTCCCTCCCCTCTGAGGGCAGGCTCAGCTCAGAGTCTCTGCTATTCTGGGCACATCATGACCCCACGCCCTGTCCAGACGGTATGATTCTTTTATTTATTTATTTATTTATTTGAAACAGGGTCTGGCTCTGTCATCCAGGCTGGAGTGCAGTGGTGCAATCTCAGCTAACTGTAGCCTCCACCTCCCAGGCTCAAGCCATCCTCCCACCTCAGCCTCCCGAGTAGCTGGGACTACAGACATGTACCACCATGCCTGGCTAACTTTTGTATTTTTTGTAGAGATGGGGTTTTGCCATGTTGCCCAGGCTGGTCTCAAACTCCTGGGCTCAAGTGATCCGCCCACCTTAGCCTCCCAAAGTGCTGGTATTATAAGCATAAGCCACTGTGCCAGGCTGGTGTCATTCTTTTTTTTTGAGATGGAGTCTTGCTCTGTTGTCCAGGCTGGAGTGCAGTGGCATGATCTTGGTTCACTGCAAGCTCTGCCTCCCAGGTTCATGCCATTCTCCTGCCTCAGCATCCCAAGTAGCTGGGACTACAGGCGCCCACCACCACACCTGGCTAATTTTTTTGTATTTTTTAGTGGAGACGGGGTTTCACCATGTTAGCCAGGATGGTCTCGATCTCCTGACCTTGTGATCCGCCCGCCTCGGCCTCCCAAAGTGCTGGGATTACAGGCGTGAACCACAGAGCCTGGCCTGGTGTCATTCTTTAACTTCACACCAACTGACACCTTTGGTTCTCTGGATGCTCTGGCACCTGCCATGGCAAGAGAGGTCTACTCCCCTCTGCACGAGCCTCATAGTTCAGCTCCTCACCAGCCTTCAAGCTGGTGCCCTGAGTACTTTGAGACTTTCTGTGGGCGCAAAGGAAAGGCCCAGACAGCATTTCTCACGCTTGAAAATGCAGACAAACTGGGAGCTTGTCTCAGGTATAAGTCTCAGCAGCTAAAGGGTTGTTTTTAAGTGCTTCCCCCCTGCAGATTTGAATCTCATCCTCAAACATAAAACGAAATGTTTACCAGCGCGAAATGTTTACCAGAACTACTTACAAGCGTGAGTAGTTCAGGCACAGGCCAGAATACCACACTATCTTGTAGCAGGAGGAGCCGAGGCAAAAAGCCTTGGGACTTCTGTCCCTCCCCAATTTGAGGTCCTAGGAGCAGGGCTGAGCAAGAGGCACTAGGAGCACGGCTCGGCTCCTAGGTAGAGGTAGAAAGGCAGGCTCATCTCTGAGGGCCTGGGGCTTCCTCAGCTCCTCAGTTCCCACCTTCTCAGAACCAGGCGCCAGGCACCAGCCCCAGGGGTAGATTGGAGGGACCCTCCCGGCCCACCCTGAGTCCTGGCCTGGGTCCCGAAATCCACCACAATGGGCAAGTTACGTCACTAGGGCCCAGCCTGCTGCAACTGAGGAAACCCCCACCCCAACCAAGGGGCTGTGAATTTCAGAAGGGGAGTTTTTGGCCACAGAACCAGTCCCACAATGAATCAGGGATGAGCAGAGAGGCCCCATGAAAGCCCTTCCCCTCATCCCTCATCTGTCTCTGCCATGTGCCAATTTTCCCAGGCCACTGCAAGCCCCAAGAAGGCAGGTGACTTGCTTACAGTCAACGGGTGCAGGGGTGCTGGCAGCTGCCTACAGTGGGCATGCATCCCTGAGCGGGTGAGAATCCTGGAGGGAAGGAGAATGGATGGATCACCGCACAAAGGGTCTTGGACATGCAGGGCAAGAGGCACCAAAGCTCCACATAGAACATGAACAAGAATCTGCAGTTTATAAGGGTGCCCTCTCCCCAAGATGCTGCCCTCCAAGCTAGGTCCACCCTGGGGGCCCCTCAGGCCTGTTGGAGATAGGGACAGGGAGGCAAAGGATGCAGGGTGGGGTTGCTTTTAAGCCCCCCGCCCACACCTACCTCCTGCTTCAGCTTTTTCCAAAACCATGGACCAGGAGGAGAAAGAGGAGAAAAGGAGAGAAATTCTAAAATTCTAAAAACAAAAGACCAACTTGACCACGACGGGGAAACCCTTTAAGATGTCGGTAATAACAGAGCAGTGAACAAAGACTAAAAACAGCAAAACTGACAAGGAAAACCACAGGGGCCCACCAGTGACCCCAAAGCGAGGAGACATACTTTCACCACTCACAACGGATGCACTCAGAGGAGCTGCCCTGCCACGCCCAATCCCAGACGGCTCTAAAGTCTGCAGGCATGGGGGCAGGGGTCCCAAGCGGTTCCTTGATGCTGTCTCCCATAAACAGCATGCTATTCCCCGCAAGTGAGGCAGCACTCTGATGCCCCCACCTTGGGACAGTGACTTGGACCCATCTAGCCTACCTCCCGAGAGCTCCTGAGAGCATGGCCCTGTCTAGCCCTGGCACCCAGCAGAGGCTGGGAAATAACTCGCTCCGTGAATGGATGACCATCAGCAACCCTGAGATGCCCCACCTCCACCAGAAGCTCTGCAGCCCCAGGCTCTGTCCCCTGCTGGCTGATAACACCACCCCCAGTGATCTCCTAGGAGCTCCTCTGTGTTCAATGAGGCCAGGGGAGGCCTCCAATAACTTGGGGTTCCTGCTGCTCCCCACTATCCTCACAAAAGGAACAGGGCGAGCTCTCTGTAGGCTGCAGAACTAGAGTCAGTTTGGAGCCCCAAAACTTTGGAGCCCAAAAGTTTGAATTGTATGACCTGGGCGAGTCACCTCCGCTCTCTGAGCCGCAGTTTCCACGTCTGTAACACAGGGTTAAAAGACCTACCTGTCTGGGCTGCTGTGAGGATGAGATGAGATAACACACAGGAAGGTGTTCCCACTGCATGAGTGTTCCCAGTCATTCTTAGGGCCAACAGGTGTTTACTGGACATCTGCTCTCTGCCAGGCCCTGGCTCTGCCCAGGGGACCCAATCATGAGTAAGACAGCGGAGTCCTGTTGGAACAAAACAGAAAATGAGAGTGAGCAAAACACCCTAGGCTGCAGCCACCGCCCACACCCAGGGAAGCTGCACGGGGACCCGGGTCTCCCAGTTCCTGTGCCTTGGTCCTGGAGGCTATCTGGGGCGGCCCTGCTCCCTTGGCAGTGCCCCTACCCAGGCAAACACAGTCAAGCCCTGATCTGGCTTTGGGAGCTGCCCACACCAGAAACCCCCTCTCTCTAGGACCCCACAACGGAGCTTACTCAGCTGGAGGGAACAGGGCTGCAGTTTGCCATCGGAGTCACCCGGTAAATTAGTCAGAGGAATCTCTCCAGCCTGAGGGGAAGTGGCCCTTCTTGGCCCACCCCTCATCCCTCTGCCGGCTGATGCGCTGTTGGTCAAAAGTGATCCAGTAGATGCTTCACTTCCGTAGAGAGGTTGTAGCCCTGGAATAGGCAGAGCTGAGTGGTGGAGAGCCCGGGTCCTGGAGACAGACCATCCTGAGTTTCAACCTTCGCTCTGCCTTTTACCAGCTGTGTGACCTCGGGCAAGGAACTTGACTTTCTTGGGTCCACGTTCCCTAATAATAGTCATTCCAAGCTCATGGGGCTGTGGTAAAGACCAAACAAGGTAATTGATGTGAAGCCCCTTGGATAATACCAGGCATAGGTCAGCTGGGCAGTTAATTTGCACACATTTAACAAACACAGGACCACAAACTCTTCCAAGTACGTTAAAAACAGTAACCAGTTTAATCCTCACAAGAATCCAGTGAGACGGAGTCTCGTCTTGTCGCCCTGGCTGGAGTGCAATGGCGTGATCTCGGCTCACTGCAACCTCTGCCTCCTGGGTTCAAGCAATTCTCCTGCCTCAGCCTCCCGAGTAGCTGGGATTACAGGCGTACGCCTCCACACCCAGCTAATTTTTGTATTTTTAGTGGAGACGGAGTTTCACCATGTTGGCCAGGCTGGTCTCGAACTCCCGACCTCGTGATCCGCTCGTCTCGGCCTCCCAAAGTGCTGGGATTACAGGCGTGAGCCACCGCACCCGGCCCGTCATCCTATCTTACAGATGATACCGAAGAGGGTAAGTGACAAATAGGGTAAGTGACTTACAAACCAAAAAAGGGTGACCTCCCAAAGCCACAGAGCTGCCAAGTGGTGGGAGCAAAATGGAAACCCAGGCTCTCTTCTCTCCTGTTTCTTCCCATCTTTCTCCTTCCAGTTCCTGGTTTTAGAAAAAGTTGAAGCCTGTGAGGGGTGTCTGGCTTAAGAAGAATCCCTCCCTCCGGTCTCTGTCCTCCCTGGCCCCAGAAGGCCTAAGGCTACCAGCCACGACACTAGGCTGCCTCTCCAAGGTGATGTTGTCAGTATGAGGCCCCCCTGAGATCAGACTCTTACAGTGACCACCCCTGCTCCAACTTCCTGCCCCAATTTGGAGCCAGAGGTGTCCAAACCTTTGCCCTCACACTCACCTCAGAGCCTGCAGCTGGTCAGATGCCTGCAGTAGGCTCAACTGGGCCAAGCGATGGGCAGAGCCACACAGGAAGTAGAAGGGACTGCTCACAGCCTCAGAGGGGCCAGGAGGGCAGACAGCCCCTCTGCCACTTCCCTCCCTAGAGAGCCCCCAGCCTCTGCTCACACACCTCTGGTGACAGGGAGCTCACTGCCTCTGCTGCAGCCCGGGCAGGCCATGGCTGGCCAGCTCTGACTGCTAGATGTGCTTCCTCAAGCCGAGATGAAATCTCTCTGTGTAATTTCCTCCCATTAGTCCTGTCTCTGCCCCCAGGCCCCCACATGGCCAGCCGGCTCCTCCGGCCTGCAGACATCTGGAGATGGCCATCTCTTGGCAAGAGGAGTCACCACTCAGGCTGAACGTCCTGGCGGCCTCAGCCTGGCCTCAGAAAGCAAGATTCCTGGTGCCCTCCCCACCCTGGTCCCCACTCTCCACCCATGACCCTTGCAAGACTGCAGGATTGCAAAGGCAGCTGCTTGCTCAGGCAACAGATGCTAAGCCCCATAACAGACCTGGTTCTGAGCTCAGCCCTGCTGCCTGGGAACAATAAAAATAAGTGACAACAGTCACCACTCAGCAAGTATCTACTCTGCCCTAGACATTGGGCTAAGTACTCTACAAGCAGGAACTCATTCCATCTTCCTAGCTCTTTGAGACAAGTATTACTCTTACCCCCACTCAACAGATGAGAAAAAGAAGGCTCCAAGAAAGAGGTGACTTGTTCAAGGTCCTGCTCACACTGAGTAAGTGGAGAAGCTGAGTTCACACCCAGGCTGTGAGTTTCACGCTCAGCTCTTGACCAACAGAAAACAAAGACACAGCAGCAGAGGGACAGGAGACTCACTCACAGGAAACAGAGGCCAACAGCTCAGGATATGATGGTGGCTTCAATTCTAAAGGCAATGAGATTCCTGAAAGGAGAAAGGACCTCTGTGGACCTAGGGAGGCAGGGATGCTTCCTGGATTAGGGAGAGACCAGGGATGGGCCTTCAAAAGACAAAGACGCCTCAGACTGCAGAATGCCCAGCTAACAAATGAACTGGAAACCCGTCCGTCCCCACTCCCAACCCCCACGCTGGGAGCCTGTGGAAACACAGTGGACCATTATGCAACAGCCCCATCCCCTGGGCAGAAAGCATTTATTAAGTGCCACAGTATGCTTGGCCCATGTTAGTATTCAGCAAGGGCACAGATGAAGGTACCATGATCCCAAGAAGTGAGAATCCATTTGAGCAGGAAGGAGGCCTGGTTAGAGGTGTGGTAAGCAGTGACTACAGGATCTGGTATAGGTCCTCATCAAATTTATCCTGCCCACCACATCCTGTTGCTCCTTCCCCTACTACCCATGTTGTCCTGGGCTGGAGAGGGGTGAATATGGAATAAGAGGGTGAGCTTTCCTTGGGGCACTGAGCCGGGAAAGTCTTGAAGCCCCATGCAAGGCAGTGGGTCATATACTGGGAGGTAGTGTATTCTAGGAGAGGGGGCAAACAGGGAGAGTCAGTGTCCTGGGGAGGGAATGTTGGAGGAATGGTCCCAGGTGGCAGGGATTGGAGGACTGCAGGAACTGGGGCACGAAAAGGTGCCATTCTAGGCAAGGTTCAATGGATGGCCACACTCTCCCCCAGGACCTAGTTCACCTAGGTCCCAGGGACCCTATGGGGTCAAAGTCCACCATCACCCAGAGTGTGGCTTACTGCCCCACCTGAAAAAGGCCACATCATCTTTAATCCCTCTTCTCTCCTAGGCTGACCTAGGACCTCCTTCCTCCAGGAAGTCCTCCTTAACTGCCATGTTGTGTGCCATGACATGCATAAAACAGCCAGGAGGGTTTCTGAACCCCTGGCTCTCAAAGCCTCTTTTGGGCCTGATGTCTTCCACAAGATGGTGAGTTGCCTGACGGCAGGTATGGAGGCCTGCTAACTACTCCCTGGATTCTAAGTGATCACTGCTATGGATGATCCATCCTTCCATTCAGCCATCCATCCAAAAACTTCTGAGCACTGCAGGTTGCCAGTTCTGTGCCAGGCCCTAGGGATAAGCAACAAAGCCCTGTATAGCCCTGTCTCAAAAAGCGATATTGATAGTTCTTTCTCAATAAGACATTCCTCCCTCAATGTGTCTGAGGCTGTCTCCCCAGCTCGCATAGGATTTAGTGTGGGCGCATCCCTCTGTGAAGCTGCAGGTGACTTCCATGTGAACACTGGGCCTTGGTGTGCTCCACCTCCTGCTGCGTTTGTGATGCCTCTTGTCTCTCACCTCCAGTCTCAAAGCCGTAAGCTCTTCATGGCATCCTTAGAACTTAGAGGCACCTGGCCAGACACAGTGGCTCACGCCTGTAATCCCAGCATTTTGGGAGTCCAAGACAAGTGAATCACCTGAGGTCAGGAGTTCGAGACCAGCATGGCCAACATGGGCGAAACCCTGTCTCTACTAAAAATACAAAAATTAGCCAAGCGTGGTGGCGGGCGCCTGTAATCCCAGCTACTGGGGAGGCTGAGGCAGGAGAATCACTTGAACCTGGGAGGCAGAGGTTGCAGTGAGCTGAGATGGTGCCACTGCCCTCCAGTCTGAGCAATAAGAGCGAGGCTCCATCATCTCAAAAAAAAAAAAAAAAAAAAAGAACTTAGAGGCACCTGCAGTTTCCAGGTGAATTTGGGCCCAAAGAAGGCAGAGGACTGACTTGAGTTCACTCGGCAAGCCAGTGCTAGGTCAGGGACCAGGACATAGGCTGACACTCCCAATCCCTTAGACAAAGGGTACACCTGGCAGCCTAGGACCTGGCACAGTGGCCACTCCACGCTTGCCTTTGCTGTCGCCGCCTTGTTGTCTCTGACTCTAGACCCCTTCCTGGGGAAATTCAAGCCTAATTTTTCCTTCTGGTGAGGAAACCCCAATCCCACTCATCAGGAACAATGGCTGGCACAATGTGGGAAAAATAACCCATGGGAAATAGTCCTAACAAGCCCTGTGAACCTCTGGGGCAGCTCTTCTCATAATTTGCCCATCACCTCTCAAACCAATTTGGCCAAATTTCCTTAGGATTTCATCAGGAAATATGAACTGCCAATTTTGTTATTAAGTCTTTATTTTAATAACAGTTCTTGGTTATTGCATGAAGTCCGAGGGATGGAGCAGGAGGGGAGAACCTACAGAAGAGTCCTTCCTTCCTTATGAAGAAAGAACTGACCCCAAAGCCCCCTTGCTTCATTTTTTTTTTTTTTTTGAGACGGAGTCTCGCTCTGTCGCCCAGGCTGGAGTGCAGTGGTGATCTCGGCTCACTGCAAGCTCCGCCTCCCGGGTTCACGCCATTCTCCTGCCTCAACCTCCTGAGTAGCTGGGACTACAGGCGCCCACCACCACGCCTGGCTAATTTTTTTTTGTATTTTTTAGTAGAGACGGGGTTTCACCGTGTTAGCCAGGATGGTCTCGATCTCCTGACCTCATGATCCACCCGTCTCGGCCTCCCAAAGTGCTGGGATTACAGGCTTGAGCCACCGTGCCTGGCCCCCCTTGCTTCATTTTAAGGGCAGCTGCCTGGTACCTGATGCAGAGTAGCAGCATCCCAGCAATTGTGTGTGCTTGCTTTTCTGTAGGTCACAACCACCTACATGCACACACATGGACACACACGCCTCAACAAACAGTGAAAGTACACGAAGTTTCCAGAAAACAAACTGTGTTTCTAGTAACAAACCACAGTCTATCTCTAGGACCTGTGACCGGGTTTTGCCCTGAGAGGATGCTCCATGGGAAGTGCTCCTGCCCAGAGCCAGCAGCCCAACCTCCAGGCGGCTTTGGGCAAGCCCCAACAGGATGCCAGGCGGGCTGGTGAGCAGGAAGAGACGCCGCTCACAATCTCTCCTTGCTGTTATTTACTAAATCCACCTGGGGCTCCTTTGAGCCGTTTTCTGGAAATGCCACATTTCAAGGGTCTCCCAGTTAGAAAAGGTCAGAGAGTTTACGCGGGCCTTTCATGTTAAAGGAGCTTGGAAGAAAAGGAAAGGAAATGTATATTTTCAGCTTTAGCCATGATTAAGTGGGCTCAGGCCATGAGAACATTCAGATGATTTACGTGATGTTACACGAAGAGCCAATTAGCCTAACAACTTCCAAAAAATATCTCCTTCAAGAGCACCCATTAGACACTTGGAATGCACCAGGCGCTGTGCTAAGCTCTTCACTAGGGTGCAGTGATTCATCTCAACTGCACTCCAACAGAGCAGGGCCGGCCCGCATAGGATATCCATTTAACCTTTGGGGAGAGTGAGGCTCAGAGAGGGTCAGCAATCTGCTGGGGGTCCCGCAGCTAGTAAGTGGCAGGGCAGAGATGGAAACTTAAGACTGCTCAAATCTAAAGCTGGAGCTCTTTTGCTCCAACAACCCTCAAGCCTTGGGAGTCCTGACTTAGTCCTGTTTCCAGCATCTGAGTAGTGCAAGTTCATTAGAATGAAGATGAAGCCTTATTAAATCACCAGCTCTGGCCTGGTCTGGATGAATCCAGAAGACTTTGGGGCCTCCTTGCAGCTGGTCCTGGTCCTGAAACTCCCTGGTCACCTCCAGGGGGGCAACCACAGCAGATTCCACTCACTACCCTGTGGAAGAACCCCAGTGTCTATCATCTCTGTATGTGATCTGAGCCAATTCCCAGAACAGGTGGCCTCAGGTGGGCTCAGGAGAGAGACGGTACACACTGAGATCTGTCTGGCTCAAGGGAGAGATTCTAGGCCCTCTCTGCCAGCAAAGGTCTTGGGCCACCCTATACAGACCACCAAAATGATTCCCTAATCCTGTAGATGGCCCCCTTCATGCAACATGAACCACCCAGAAAGTCAGGGCTACAGATTAGTGACAGCTCATTTGTCAGCATTTATCTGCCAAGACCACAGAGCAAATAAGGACTCCCTCTGGAATTTTAGGGATCATAATGGAACACCAGAGTGACAGTTAGGGTGTGGGCTCAGGAGTCAGACTGCCTGGGTTTTGAATTCTGACACCTTCATTTTGAAGCTGTGAGAACTTAGGTGACTTAACCTCTCTGAGCTTCAGTTTCCTCATTAGTCAAATGGGGATACGAGTCCCTATGTCATAGGGTTGGTGTAATGACTAAATGAGATAATGTGTGTGAAGCTCTTGACAGGATGCCTGGCACACAGCAATCACTCAGTATATGAGGTTGGTCATTGTGCAGATGGTGGCGAAGGAATCAGTGCTGCCTGGACAAGGGGCTCCTGCGGGGCTGCACCAACTTCTGGGGAACAAGTCAGAGCTCTTGTTCCTTTCCAGCTTTCCAAACCCTCCTAAGCCATCCAGGCCCACATGAAATCTACCTCCTTCGGGAAGCCACCCTGACTACTCCAGTCCACATCGATCGCACCATATCTGAGCTCTTTCTGTCCACTATCTGTATAGACTACTCTAGCACCTAAATCGGCTCTAATAACTCTTCAGATTCTCAAAGCAACCAAAGGCTCCTGGAAGGCAGACACCTCTAGCCCTTCCCTCTCCACAGCCCAAGCCAGGGCTAGGTACACAGTAGGTGATCCCTTAGCAACCCTTCAGACTGGTTTCAGTGTGGCTGTGGATGCCTGTGACTCAGCCTTTCTCTCCCTCACTCCTCCTCACAGCCCTACTCTCCCTACTCACCCACCCTCTCCTCTGGTTCCAACCAGCGGGGTGGGGAGTTGGAACTATGACCCCATAGGACAGTTGTTCCCAGACTATAAAATGTCCAAAGAAACTTGAGGGTGGGGGAGTTAACAGACAGGGAAAAAAATGTTCCTTATTTTCTTTTGCCAAATAAGGACAGGAAAAAACAAACTTGTCCCACTATCATTTTAGCAAAGAAAAGACGTTTTCACACCAATAAAGCAATAAGGGCATAACCCTTGATTAAAGGCTAATACCAAGCTGGAAAGTTTTAACCTTATTGAGAAAACAAAACAAAACAAAAAGAACCTCACTGTTGTTCTGACTTCTCTCCTTTCTCCAAGGACTGGGGAACACATCAGCCTCCACTGATCTGTGTCGGGGGAACTCATGGGTCTGGGGACAGCTATTCTGGAGAAGGTTCCTGCAGAACCAGGGTTCCCTACAAACACAGGACCCCTAAAGCCATTGGGTTGGGCAGATCCGGATTTCCTTTCAGTTGTCCCAGAGGAGGCTCACCCCAAGCCAGACCCTACCTATAACCTTAGGAGCTGAGGTGGGGGAGGCTCTGAGACCCTGTCCCTATGCCTCTCTCCTCCGGGCAGGGCCGAGCCCCCCGCCCCCCCGCCCCGTTCCCCGCCAATCCGGAGCAGATGAGGCGAGACTGAGCGGCAAGACCACCTGGGAGGAGGCTGGGGAGACCTCTCCCCCTCATCTCCATCACCAAACTGAGCACTCATGCCCATGCCACCCCCCAGCCCCGGCCTGGGCAAAGGAGGAAAAGTGGGCACCCTAGCCCGGAGGTGGCGGGGGAGGGGGTTGTGGTGTCCGAGGTACCCCGCTGGGCGGGCACAGATAGGATCTGAACACAGGGAAGCATGCCCTGGCTCTTTGATCCGCAGCCAGCCATGCCGGGCCTCGACCCGGAGGGAGGCACGGCTGTCTTCCGGCCCGGCTTTGCCCCGCTGCCAGGGGTCCTGTGGGGCCCTCAGCGGGAGAGGCGTCCAATACCCCGCCCTGCCGCAAATACCCTCTATTCCAACTGCTCTCAGAAGAGGAGTGAGCGTCTACACTGAATCCAGCACAGAAACCTGCTGGGGGGCTGCAGTTGACTGCATCGCGATCCAAAGGACCGGCGTCTTTTGTAGATTCAGTGGCTGAGCCAGGCCAAGTGTGCCGTGGAGGCCCGCGTGGACGCAGACCCGGGTGCTATGCAGATGCGCTGGAATCCAGGCACTTTCCCCGCTCTGCAAATCTAGATGTTTCAGCCTGGATCGAGCGAGGGTTAGAGGATTAGTCAGGCTAGGGTCAACCTGAGAGTCATGTGCTCCCTAAATGCGACTTCTAGGGTGGAGTTGCTGTGGACGAGGGACCCACGTCGGAATCCCGCGCCCACGTGGTTGCCCAAAGCTCTGAGTCTCCCGGCTGCAGGTTCTAGTCATGGAACCCAGTTGGGAGAGTAGTAGGGGCTGGGACTTGGAGGATCTGCTGAGGTCTGATGCTCTTGGCTGTGTTCGCGGCTCAGAGCCATCGCCTGGCTGAGGGGCCCGTCACAGATGTGTGATGTATAAGCTCTGCATGCAACAGGAGCTCAATAAATGTGCGAAGGGGGGTATGCTTGTGTTCGCGCTGTATGCAGGCAGCCTAGAAGGAAGTCCCTGATTGGCACAGGGATGGAGGATGGGGCAAGAAACGCGACAGCGCCGCGGAGTCCCAACGCTGCCGGTTCCCTGGGGTCCGAGTACAGCCTCAAGCAGCCTCAAGCCCTAGGAAGCCCCCAGTTCAAAGCACAGGGCACACTGGAGGCTGAGCACTATACAGTTCACAACAAGGCTGCAGTGGTAAGCCACGCCCAAGTCTCAAGGGCCTAGGGGACTCCCGCCCTCGGTAGCCGGAGGAGAAACCTGGGCGCAGGAAGCAGGGGGAATATCGGTTGTAGCTGAGTAAGGGGGGGGGGTCAGGAGTTCCCTTTAGAGTCTCTGCGTTTCGGAAGAAGGGTGATCGTTCTCAGGCTTGTCCGACTTCTCGCTCGGGGTGCGCTCCGGGAGAGCGAGCCCTTTAAGGCTACGCCCAGTGGGCGCGTCCCGGCCTCACCCGGGAGAGAAGGGGCGGGGCGGACCTGTGT
>NW_012116422.1:3045858-3094389 GCF_000951035.1 Colobus angolensis palliatus
TCTCCAGCGCGCAAGGGCGTCCCTGCCTCGGCGTCTGTCCCGATCCCCGCGGTCCCACCGCCCCTCACTCCCCTCCGGTTCTCCCTCCAGGCTCTCGGGCGGGAGCACGCTGCGCAGAGACTCTTCCCGGACAAACTTCCAGAGCCCCTGGAGGACGGTGAGTTTCTGCCCGACCCGGCCCCCCTTCCTCGCTCTCAGGCCCTGGACTCGGTGGGACCGGGACGCCGAGGACCGCGGGAAGCCGGGTGCCTCCTCCACGGCAGCTCGGGAGGCGGCAAAACCCAGGGGTGGGGAGTGGGGGGCGGGCTTCCCGGGCGCCGCCGGGTCGAGTCACTTCCGGTGCCCTGACCTTTATAGGAGTAAACAGACCCCCGCCATCCCCGCCTCCCCTCCTGCCCAGGTGACTGACTAATCCGCGGTCTTCAGGAGACAGAACTGGCCAAGGTTTCTTGGTTGGAGGACGAGGGGGGCGGGGGGAGGTCAAGTAGTGGCCACCTCGGGGAGGCCTGCACTCCAGGTCCTTCCTCTAAAACTTGGCACTTCGGATACTCCCAACCCGTGCCTTCCCAAGTCAGGAACTTGCAGGGGATCCCTTGGCAATTCTTTTTCTCTCAAGAGCAGGCAGCCTTCAGTCCCAGCCGCCACCAGGGCTGGTGTGTCTGACCCAGCTGTGGTTTTTCCAGGCCTGAAGGCCCCGGAGTGTACCAGCGGCATGTACAAAGAGACCGTCTACTCCGCCTTCAATCTGCTCATGCACTACCCACCCCCCTCGGGAGCAGGGCAGCACTCCCAGCCGCAGCCCCCGCTGGTAAGTGGACCCCGCAGCCAGTGCCACCCTGTGCTTGCAGCCTCCTTGACCAGGTAGGTGAGGCACCGGCAAGAGACTTCTGCCTGGAACAAAATAGACGAGACTCCTGTGCTGGTCTTTCTTCCCATACACACCCAGTGGGATCTGAACCAAAAGGAGAACTTTGCTGAAGGAAGGAGAGGCCGCCCTGGGGCACCCCCTTGCCCTCTGGCTCTTGGCTTTTGTCTTCCCAGCTTGCTCATAAGCAGGTGCAGTCTCTGTCCTGGTGCTGGGTGATGCCAGGGTGGGATCTTCTTAGAGAACTTTTGAGCCGAGACCACCCTCGCTCCTGGCTGCTCTGATCTGATCTCAGAGCTTTGCAATTAACTTTCTAACTAGCCCAGGAAACCCTGAGCCTCCTTGGCGCTTGGAGGAGCGGGCAGGAAAGCTGATCTGTTCAGGCGCCCTGGTTGTGCAGGAGAAACGTGCTGTACTGGGCTGTGTCCTTACTGGCGTGAGTGCACCCTTGCCAAAGAAGGACCCTGAACACCATGTGTGGAAAGTGGGTTCTTAGGAAACTGGCTTGGTCTCAGACACACCAGGAAGGGTTGGCAAAGGTGCTACAAATCAGGGATATATTGAGAAGGGACCGGTTTAATGAATTGGTAAATTAAATATTTTTAAGTCCCAGCGCTTTGAAAACATTTCATGATCATTACAAACCATGCCCATTGGTGCAGATGACCTAAAGTGTGAAGAGCCTATTCTGAGTGCTTTGGAGCAGTACAGCTGTGCTTTTAAAGAAATTCCTAGTTGTGTTTCACACTCTTCTCAGTTGGTCCAAGTTGGGGTGAAGGTACATGGAAGGTTTGGAGGACTGTGGTAAGCGTGTGCTGGGTGTGAACGGAAGCCCAGTGCAGGTGGGGCTGGCAGGCTGGAGGCTCACATGGCTACAGTGGGGCCACCAGAGGGAGGACAGTAACTGCTAGGCGGTTTCAGACCAGGAGTGAAGAGGGTGCTTCTGAGAGCTGCTGGATGCGAAGTCAGTGGGAGTGAGAAGACATACAGGCTTCTTTCCAGAAGCCCAGGCTGGAAAACCTGTTATATGGCCAGCTCTAGAAATGAACTCCTTGCCCTTTGGGCCCCTATTTCCTCATCTGTAAAATGAGCATGTTTTCCAAGTAGTCTCTGTATCCGACTTTCTGCTCTGGAGTGGCTTGGTATATGAGGTGCTTCACTTCCTTCCAAGTCTGTGAGGTGAGGGGCGTGCCCCCCAGCATTCCTGCCCGATGCAGTGACTAGACCCAGAGAACTCACCCTGCATGAGCCCATGCTTAACAAAGATGCATTTTGGATCCCTGCAAGATGTAAACCCTTAGATTTGGGACCAGGTTGACATAACTTACCAGTGCCAAACTTCTGACAGGTGAGCCACTTGCATGGGGGCCGGGGTCACCTTGGAACCATGATTAGACAAAAGCCTAGGCCCAAGCTTCCACTCCAGCTTCCCGGGGCTCCACAGCAGCACAGGGAAAAGGCCTCCTTTCGGAGGTCATCTAGTGGTGTGGGCAAGTGCTGGGAGAGTATCTGGAGCAGGGAAGGCCTCGTTCTACTGTCAGGGTATGGGTGATGGAACTAGTTGGTGTCCTTTGGCCCACATGGGTCAAGAGTGGGCTCTAAAAGGACAGTGGGGGAGGCACACCACCACTGACCTGGGTCATTTATTTTTCACCTTTCAATCTTTCTCAAGCTACAGCAGATACATTTCTATGTGTCGCACCTGCTCCTATAGGTACATATCCCCTTGCCCTCCTCCCCACGCAGCCACAGTCCCCACTGTGTGGCTTCTGGGCACACATGAGGAGGAGAAGGATGGACTCTGACACTGGCTCTCTGTGCCCTGGCCTCAGCTGCTCTGTGGGGCTGCAAAAAAGGACAGAGGCAAAGGTGTAAGCTGGAGTGACACTGGGTGAGGAAGATGTATGTGAATGTAGGGGGAACCTCTTTTAAGCAAACCTGACCATTATAAACACATAGCAAGTCAGAGTATTTGCTTGCATTACCTGAAGACGTGTGGGCATTTACAATGTGATTGGGTTTTACCAAGCAAAGTGAATCCATCCCTACATTTGAGAAGCACATTTATCATTGGATTCAAGGTCCATGTGTCTGGAACCTGGAATGATCCTCTTATCTTGGGTCAGGAGCCCCTTGCAATGGCCCTGAGGAAAAACTGCCTTTGGAAGATTTTTCCAAAGCTGGTCACTTTCCCAAGCCCATCTTTAAAGGACAGACAGCTTGCTGCTCGGGTCCTGCCACAGGCCTTACATCCAGGCCCCCTTGCCCTTTGCCCGGCCTTCTCTGAGGGCACCCATGTGGTCAACACTTAGCTGAGAGGCTTGAGGCCAGTCACTGGACCTCCCTTGGGAGCGGGGAAAGCCTGTACCAGGGACCTGCTCTGCCCATGTGGGTGGGATGCGCATGCGGCTGCTGTGTTAGAGACCTCGAAACAGGCCAGCTCGAACCTTGCCGGGAGCAATGGGCTGAATGACCATCCCACAGCCAACTGCCACGGGACATACTTCTTTTTTTCTTCCGAAAAGGTTCCTTCTTTTTGGTAGTTGGCTTGTTTGAGGAAGAAAAAATTAGGTCAAAGTTTATTCCATGAACACTGTCAGGCACCTAATGTAGGCTTGCAGGCAGTTACTGGCCTAGACCAGTAACCAGGGTTTTTTTGTTTTGTGTTTGTGTTTGTGTTTTTTTAGAGACAGGGTCTCACTCTGGTGCCCAGGCTGGAGTGCAGTGGTGTGATCTTGGCTCACTGCAGCCTCGAACTCCTGGGCTCAAGCGATCCTCCCACCTCAGCCTCCTGAGTAGCTGGGACAACAGGTATGCACTACCATGCCCAGCTAAGTTTGTTTTTGTTTCTGGAGCGATGGGTCTCACTGTGTTGCCTGGGCTTTGGTTTCGTTTTGTTTTCTCTTCTCTGCTTTGAGACCTGAGAGTAGGTGGAGGTGGTGAGTGGGAGGATAGTGAGCTGATCTTAGGCTGTACTTTGGGGGGATTCTGGGATGAGTAAGGCATCATTCCTTAGGCAAACTCAGGTTCCTGGATGCATACGGCAGTGTAGTCAGTCTTGTCACATCCAAAAATGATGTGAGGCCGCGTTGCGCTGTGGCTTCTTCTGTGAGCTCCACTTGGAGTCTGTAGCTTGGACAGATGCCGAGCCTTTTGCCATTTTGATGAAATATCCAGAATAGACACATCCATAGAGACAGAAAGAGGATTCGTGCTTGCCAGGGGCTAATGGAAGAGGGGCCCAGGGAGCGACTGCACATGGGTATGGGGATACTTTCTGGGGTGATGAATAGGTTCTGGAATTAGATAGTGGTGGCAGCTGCACAATCTTATGAATATAATAAAAGCCACTGAATTATATACCTTTAAAACAGCGTATTTTACGATATGTGAATTACATCTCAATTTAAATAAGAAGGCTGAAGCCTTTGGCTGTTGCAGGCTTGGGGCCATGTGTCCCTGTCCCTGATCTCCACAGCCATCCAGATGCCTAGGGATGCCCCAAGCCAGGGGGTCAGGCATCAGGTGTCAGGTCCAGCAGAAGGAGCCTCACTGAGGCAGTGGACTCATGTTGGGACTCCTGGCAGGTCCAGAGCGTGCCTGGGGGAACAGGAGGTGAGGGTATGAGCAAGGCTCCAGCACAGGAAGGAAGTGCTGCTGACGCATGGCCAGCCTGTCCGAGGAGCTTTGCAGAGATGAGTAGGTGCAGGAGCACCCACCGGCTTCCACATGCTGCAAAGCGAGCCATGGGCCTTGCTGAAAAGTGTTAGTTATTGGTGTTGAGCGCCAGTCCTGGTTGGAGTGAAGCCTATTAGGTGGGAATTTGGCACCAGGCTGGGTACCAGGTACTGGACCCCCAGACTAGAACCAGGCTCTTCCCCTGGGAGTGCCCGGCTGAGCAGAGGAGACCGATAGAGACCTGAAGCAGAGTTGGCCAGAGGAGTGCTGTCACTGAGGTGTCCCGGGCAGAGCCAGCCCCAGCCCCGGCTGTGAGGGAGGGCCCACTGAGCAGCACTCTGAAGGCCACAGGGTGTCCAGCAGATGAAGAGAGAGAAGGGACTGGCAGGCCCCAGGCTTCCCTCTGAACACATCCCAAACCTCCCTACTTCTCTGCAGGCAGCACGCGAAGCCCCAGCCATCGCCTTCTCTCACCCAGACAGCAGCAACAGCCTCCAGAGGACCCCTCCCTCACCCCCTGACCCCCTAACCCCCATCCTAACCCACAGTCCAGGCTTCATGTAGCAGCCAAAGGGGTCCTTTAAAAACGGAATCAGATCACATCTCTTACCTGAGTAAACCCTGCATTAGCTTCCCATTGCTCTTGGAGTCAAGTCCAAGCCACTCACCGCAGCTGAGCACCTGGGTGGCCCCCACCAGCCGCCCCTCATCACCCGTACCAGCCTCTTGCTGTCTCCCTGACGGCAGTCCCCTCCCCGTCCTAGGGGGTCTTACAGCCAGCAACTTCTTTCCACCCCAGGACTCCTACACTGCTTCCCTCCGTTTGGAAATCTCTGCCGCAGCCCTGCACATAGCCGCCACCTTTTCACTCCTCACTCAGGGCTCAATTCAGATGTCTCCACCTCAGGGAGCCTCCTCTGACCATTCCCAGTGGGACCCACCTCATCCCTCGACTCTGGCTGCCTTGCCCGCCCTGGCAACTCTAGGCTCAGACGGTTGGCACTGCTTTACAATGCACTCACCATGCTTAACCCAAAGAAAGCCCGGCTGTTCGTTTCCTCCTCTGCACAATGGGAGTGGTGAGCCCTCCTCCCAGAGGTGGAGTGAGGACCAACAGCAGTGCCAGGGAGGGGCCCAGAGAGGTGCCAGTGCAGCCTGGCCAGGGGGAGTCAGCCATGACTGAACCCTTGTCTCTTGCTGGCCTGGCTCCCAGGAGGCCAGTGGTGGCTCACTCGTGGGCCCCACATGGACTTGGGCACGGAGGGGTCTGGAGGTCTGAACCTAGGGACTGGGGACTCAGGTGTACAGGCCACCTACTCACTGCCCTGCCTGACCCAGAATTCTTAGGAGGGAAAGTGCTATCCCAGGCAGGGAGCCACAGCCACTCATTCCTTCCTCAGAATTCTCTCCTGCCATCACAAAGATTGACCTGAAAGAGACTCCTCTTCCTTGTCATGTAAAAGTCCTTTACATGAGACATTGGAAGCTTAAGCTCTTTTGTTTAAAAAAAAAAAAAAAAAAAGATTGGCTGGGCATGGTGGCTCATGCCTGTAATCCCAGCACTTTGGGAGGTCAAGGTAGGTGGATCACTTGAGGCCAGGAGTTCAAGACCAGCCTGGCCAACATGGTGAAACCCGGTCTCTACTAAAAATACAACGATTAGCTGGGCATGGTGGCACACGCCTATAATCCCAGCTACTCTACTTGGGAGGCTGAGGCAGGAGAATCACTTGAACCTGGGAGGTGGAGGTTGCAGTGAGCCCAGATCAGCCACTATACTCCAGCCTGGGCAACAGAGCCAGACTCATCAAAAAAAAAAACCAAAAAACTCTCATGGCCATCAGCCTGGGAAGCCATGGCCACCCTGTGTGTGCCCCTCATTCTTGCCATGATGCTACAGGTGTGGGCAGCCTCTTTGCTCGCAGCCTCCCCTGTGGCTCTGGCTTGCTCCCGGGCTGCCTTCTTTCCCAGGGTGAATGATGTTCTGTACACATCACTCCTTCGTTTCCACCTTGACTATTTTCCTGAAGCATAATACCCAAACAGAATTATGAGGTCAAGGGGCAGGAAAAGTCAAGGCG
Source organism: Colobus angolensis palliatus (assembly GCF_000951035.1). NCBI lineage: Eukaryota > Metazoa > Chordata > Mammalia > Primates > Cercopithecidae > Colobus > Colobus angolensis. The sequence continues at coordinate 3,052,483 of NW_012116422.1, forward strand.
TTTTGCTTCCCTGGTGCCCCAGTTCGCTGTAGGTTCCGAGCTGTGAGTCCCGTGCTTACGGTGGCTCAGCACAGTTGACATGGAGTTCTGCCTTTTTTGCTCTGCATTGAATAGGTTTGTGGTGGGCAGTGCGACTGTGAGCTATTTTGAATTATATTTCTTTCCTTGGAAGGCTGCGTAGTATTGCCTATCACATTTGAAGAATCTGGGCCGGGCGCGGTGGCTCAAGCCTGTAATCCCAGCACTTTGGGAGGCCGAGACGGGCGAATCATGAGGTCAGGAGATCGAGACCATCCTGGCTAACACGGTGAAACCCCGTCTCTACTAAAAAATACAAAAAACTAGCCGGGCGTGGTGGCGGGCGCCTATAGTCCCAGCTACTCAGGAGGCTGAGGCAGGAGAATGGCGTGAACCTGGGAGGCGGAGCTTGCAGTGAGCTGAGATCCGGACACTGCACTCCAGAGCCTGGGCGACAGAGCAAGACTCCGTCTCAAAAAAAAAGATAAGAAAAATCTGCAGCCTCTTCTCCGGTGGCTCCCCCAAAGCCTTGATGCCTTTCAAAGCCAGGAGAGCACCATGAAGGGGGCCGATGCTGCAGACCCCTGGTTAGAGCCAGGCTTCCTGCCCTACCCTGTCCTGGGAGCAGGGAGGGATGGCTGGGAATTCAGGGTGGCTTGCCCCTCCTCTGGAAAGTCAGGGTGAGTACCAGTTCAGCAGGGTAGAAAAGACCTTCCCAAGACCCCGGGCTGGCAAAGAGCCGTGGATTGGTTGCTGAGACCTGGGATCCTTCCCCCAGCTCTACCAGGTTCCACCAAGCCAGTTTCCACAGCAGCACTCGGGAATACTCACACCAGCACTGCCACCTCCTCAGCTGCTTTGAGACTCAAGTGAGCGGGGCTGAAGCAGATGAGGGTGGCCCCCTTTCTGGGTCTGTGGAGACCATACCCCATCCCCTGCCCCTCCAAGGAGGGAGGTTTAGCTGAGCTTAAGCAGGGCTTGGGGGTGCTGGTTTAAAGTCGCATAGCTGCTGAGGTCAGGTGGGTCAGGGGTGGGCCCAGAGCCTCCTGGAGGTGCAAGGCAAGCTGCAGCCCCTCTGAGCCTCCACAGGCTGTTGCGGTCCCAAAGCCATACAGTCACACCCCTCACACCTTGTGACTGGTGCTTCCTGCTGCTGTGTACAAACAAGGCTCCGTTGGAGGAAACAGGTGTTTTATCAGGTCACAGGGGCCCCCACCCCCAATGGTACAGTGCACAGATCCTCCTGCTGCAGGTGGGGACAGGGAGGCCAGATCAGGGAAGAGACTTAGCCAAGGCCCCTTAGAGGAGTGGACAGAGGGAAGGCATTGAGTCTGCGCGATGCACCCTCTGATACTGTATTTGCCATTCTTTGGCTGGGTGGCCCTGGCTGAGTTACTTAGCCCTCTGGGCCTTAGTTTCCTTATCGAAAACTGAGGATAATGAGGGTTCTCACCTGTTTCGGTCAGTATGGAATGGAAAGAGACAGTGTATGTGAAACCCAGCACACAGTAGGTGCCTCCTGAGTGGCAGTGGTGGTGGAGGGAAGGCCTCTACTAGGAGTGTGAGTGCTCCGAAAGCTGAGGTGGGACTGGGGCCTTGGCTGCACTTTCCTTTCCTAGCTCCCCCGGGACAGTGTCCTCTGGCCTACCCTACCCTTGGGCCCTCAGCCTGTCGATAGACTACACTTTCTCTGCTGTAATCTTGGGTGCACACCCTGACTGAGTCTCTTCTCTATACTTGGCCTGGGTTAGCACGTGGCGGGCTCCCTCTGCCCTTCCAGAGCTCAATCCTGGAGACAAAGAGACTTTCACTGGGAGCCTCTAAGTTGGCTTTGAGGTTCTGTTGGAGTTGGAAAAAGGGCACAGGGGAGGGAGAGGCCAGTGGGGGCAGCAGGGGAGGCTCCTGAGAGAGGGGCCTGCACAGGTGAGAGGGGGAGAACACTCTGGGTGGGGGCCCTGCTGGAACAAAGGAGGAGAGAGGCAGAAGCTGGCATGCTCCATCAGCAGAGGGACAGACAGAGGCCCAGGATCTGTGAGGGATGTGTGGTGACACTGGAGAAGAAGGGCTCAGCCTGTGACCTTGGTGCTGGGGCAGCACTGGTTCCAGAGCCTGGGAGAGGCTGATGGGCACATGCAGCATGTTGGCGTCATGGTAGGGCAAGGCGGTGCCCACCTGCAATGGTGTGAATTGGACACAGAGGACAAAGGCGGGGAGAGCCAGCTGCTGGGGCAGGGTGCATGCTAGGAGGCATGGGGATCATGGGAGGAACTTGAGCAGAGCCAAGGGAGGGGTAGGCTTTGGGCGGAGAAGACCCAAGGGTGTTGGGCAGTGCAAGGCAGGGGTACCTCAGAGGTGAGAAGTTTCCATTTTCCCATCCTTCCATTTGACTCTCATGCTCTCTCGGGGTTTGGGAGCCTGGGGTCTGGCCCCCTGATTACTGAGGGGAACTCTGCCCCACAGGTCAGTGGCTTGCTCAGGTCCCAAGGCCCATTGGTGACTTAGCCATGGTGTGGAGAGCATCTCTGACCAGCACTGTCTCTAGCAGAGCTCCAGGGTCCCTGGGGCTTTGGCAGGGGTGGAGGGTGGGTGTCTCTGAGAAACCAGGACGTTATCAGCTTCTTCATTCAGGCAGTTTGCTGCCCTGTTTCGCCGACCTCTCATGCTTGGGGTCTGGACCTGGGAAACCGCCTCCCTCCCTTAAAAACGTGTGGCCCGCTTCCGCTGCTGCATGCAAGCTGTCTACCGCCTGGCGGGCTTGTCCTCCGCACAGGTTCCCCCTTCCCCTGCTTTCTGCTGGAACATGGGGCTCCTCTTGGCCAGTTCCCCAGGGAGTAGAGGGCCTCCGTCCCTTGCTGGTTAGGGATTCTGGCCTGGGGCATAGCTGGGATGAGCCTGAGTCTAGCCCTCTTCTGGGAGGAGGCCACCTGCCTGGGTTCTGCTAGCAGACTATCCTAGAGCCGGCGCAAGCCTGGGGACACACAGCCCTCACTCCACAGCCCCGACTCCACAGCTAGAACTCCCTGGAGATCAGAGGAGCAGACTCTGCGAAATAAGCTTCCTCCTAACCCCCCCGCCCTGCCCCCCATTAAAACCACCAGCTTTCTCTTCAAGGGCAGGAAAGCTGTCTGGGCCCCACACCATGTGCTTCCAAATGATGAGTGTGCGGCAGAGGCTCCAGGCATGGATGGGCAGGACGTGGCCCCAGGGAACAGTGGGTGTGGGCTTTGGGAGTTGACATGGTTAGGGTTGCCCCCACTCCATGTCTGAGCTGGTTTGGGTGCCAGTGGTGGCAAATCATCTCCTCCCAGGAAACCCAGTTTTCCCGTGAGGGCAGGGAGCTGGATGGGAGGGAAGCCATGCCTTCCCTTGCTGTGTGACCTCACGCAAATCTGTGAACCTCTCTAGGTCTCAGTTTCTTCCTCTAAAATGGGGTGGGAATCCCTGGCCATGGAGAGGCCTGTGTGCTGGGTGGGCCTCAGCCGGGGTCTGCTGGGCAGCTCCTTGCAAGTACTGCTCCAGAGCCAGCCTCCCCATCAGGCAAGAAGGGGTCGTGGGGAGGGAGGGACAGGTGATGGGAGTCTAGGCCGAGGGATTCTGACTAACTCTGACCTGGCTCTGGTGGCAGCGGGCCCAGCCTCCTGGCCTGCTGGGCCGCCATCTGAAACGCATTACTGATGCTTTGTAAACTCCACATCATTTGGCCACATGAAAGCCTGGGACCTAAAAATAGCTGCTCCCAGAGGACGCCCCGCATTGGTGGGGCTCAGCTGACCTCTGCACGCACACCCACCCACCACCAGGCCACCTCCCTTGCCAGGGAGCCCTGACTGGCAGGGCCCCACCCACTCACCCTCCCAGTGTGGGCAGCCACTGCCTGGGGCCAATTTATCTGGGCACAGGTCTCACTTAGCTGGTCAAAGCTTCAGGCCCTGCTGTACCCAGGAGGTATGTCTGGGAGAGCCAGGAGGAGGCTGCTGAGGGGGAAGTGGTGGTCTCAGGACCCTTCCCCAGACTTGTCATGCCTGGAATGCCGGCGGGAAGCTTATTGGAAAGCTAGTGGAACCATCTTACAGAAGAGGACACAGCAGCCCCAAGGAGGGGGAGCACTGGGAGGGCACTAGTCTGATGTTTATTTGGCCACTGTCCAATGCTGGACTGAAGAGTCACTGCCAGCGTGCTTGTGAGAGTGGGGCACGGCCTGCTCGGGAGACCCCGTGTCCAGTGGAAAACCCACTAAGTAGGAGGCAGGGCAGCACAGGCCTCCGAGCTGCTAGGGTTGACTCTTTGCCCTGCTGTCTGTGGGTTCCCTCTCCTTATGGTCTCTATGACCAACTGCAAACCACTCTTTTCCCTAAAAATAAACATGCTTATGGGATTGGGGGAAGCTTTGTAGCTATCAAAGGAAATAATAGGCGTGTTTTAGAAAATTACATTGTGTTTTAAATAACCAGCATGAAAGTCATTAAGTTTGAAGTTTCATTCAAATCAGATGGCTCTGTGGCTGGCCCGGTGGCCAGGCAGGCAGAGGTGGGTGGGCCCTCTGAGATGCTGAGAGGCAGCCTGTGGAGAGCCTTGCGGCGGTGGCAGCAGTGAGGTCTCTGCCGGCTGGGTACAGCCAGGGTCCAGGCTGGCTGGCCACTGAGTGTGTGCCTGGCTGCAGCAGCCACCCCAGAGCTCGCTGGCAGCCTTTGAAGCAGTGGGCAGCCCCATGGGTGGGGGTGTGGGGACAGATGAACCTGGAAGAACCAAGGCCACAGGGTTGATGGCCATGTTGTGGGGGGTGGTGTCAGGGATGGACTTGGGATCAGAAAGGGCTGGAGAGGATCTGTGAGGCCCAGGCCACATCTGTTCATTTCACCACTGGATTCTCAGTGCCCACCCTAGGGCCTGGCACACAGTAGGTGCTCAGTAAGCAGTTGTTGAAAGAATAACAACTATAGTAGTTCATGTGTCAAGCACTTCCCAAGCACCAGACCTGTGCCAGGGGCTTTTACTCATGATGATATCAAGATGGTACAAGTCGACAGGGCGTGGTGCTTCATGCCTGTAATCCCAGCACTTTGGGAGGCCGAGGTGGGCGGATCACAAGGTCAGGAGTTCGAGACCAGATTGACCAACATGATGAAACCCTGCCTCTACTAAAAATACAAAAACTAGCCCGGCATGGTGGCGCATGCCTGTAATCCCGCTACTCAGGAGGCTGAGGCAGGAGAACTGCGTGAACCTGGGAGGCAGAGGTTGCAGTGAGCCGAGATTGTGCCACTACACTCCAGTCTGGGCAACAGAGCTAGACTCTGTCTCTAAAAACACACAAAAAAAGATTGTACAAGCCAAGAAAGCAGGTACTACTGTGGCCTCCCTTTTGCAGATGAGGAAACTGAGGCTCAGAGAGGATAAGGAATGCGCTAATACCTGGCAGAGTCAGGATTTGAACTTTGGTTTGTTTTACCCTGAAACCCATGCTCCTCCCTGCTCTGCCCCACTTGCTGTAGAATGTGTGGAGATAGGGGCACTGTGGGCCAAGAAGCTGGGTGGTACCCCCAGCACACTGCCGGATTCATCAGCTGGACCCAGCTGGATTCCTCTGGCCCCAGAGAAAGGCCATTGCTCTCACTGCCTCTGCAGGGGTACCTCATAGCTCTGGGCCTGGGTCAGGGATGACCCCTTTTCTCCCCAAACACCTGGTTAAGTTCAGGGCTCCCAGGGCCAAAAGGGCTGTCTCTCTTACTTGAAAGGCAGATGCCCAGGGCTTCCAGAAGAAATGTTACGTGGAAAAGTATCCGTAAATGACATTAGGATTGATTCTGATTTGGTGCGTGATGGAAGGACAGTTAAGACCTGTCTATAGGTGGATCACTTCCTCTTTCTAGTGCTGGTCCTGATGCAGCTCAGGGCCTGCTGTTGGACTCCTGGGCCAGGCACCCTCCTCTGTATGGTCCTGGGCTGGGCTGGGGGGTTTCCTAGGCTCTGAGTCGTGCAAAATGCTGGATTGAGGCAGCTGAGGGAGTCCCAGCATATGGGTGCGCCCGCCCACCTTATTCACCCATGGGAAAGCTACTTAGGAACCAGAGCTTCTGCCAGCCCCACTGGGGCACTTTGAGGGCAGTTTCTTCTTCTCTCACCGCCTCCCATCCTCTCACTCTGGTCATTGTGGGCCAGCCAGGAGCTCAGTGATCTGGCCTGACAGGAATCAGGCAGTGGTCCAGAGAAAATCAAGGGCTGGCGGCCCCAACCTGGCACAATGCTGGCGTTCCTGAAAAGCCTTTTTCTTGGGACATACTTGCTTTTGATTTTTCCCCTTTTGTTTCACTTTGTTCTTAAGTAAAAAAGGAATATTAAGAAAAAAAGCACAAATATTAATCTAATCCTCACAGCAACCCCATGAGACCTGGACGTTTTACAGATGGGGACCCCCAGGCATGGAGAGACTTGCGCCTAGTGGGTACTGGAGGAGGGATTTGAACCCAGACATCTGACTCGGCATTCGCTGTCCCTCCCCTTACACTCCGTTGCATCTTTGGCCGTGCACATGTGTGTTGCAGCCACAGCTGGGTGCCTGGCTCACCCGTCCCATCCCTTCCCACTCCTCAACCCCAGGAGTTTGGTATTTCATCCTCTGCCCTGTTTGCGTAATGCTACACCCAGCTGTGTTTCTGAGAGCTGTCTGGGGCAGTTTTGTGTGACCCTCCCCTACTCGCCTCATGAAGGGCTCTCCTGAGGCTCCCATGCAGTTGGCACAGCCCGGCCTCCTCCCTCTGCTCACACTGGGTGTGAGGGCTCAGGCAGCAGCACATAAGGGCCTGGCACCTCCAGGAGCTCCTTTCCATGCCTTGTTTCCCTTTGGATAAATGGCTAGACAGTCCAGACAGAGCCCCAGGGGCCTTAACTGGCCGTAGCTGGGGGAGTGAGCGCTTCATGATCGTGGCCTCAGGGCAGGACTGTCCTCCTAGGGCTGGTGCAGGCTGCAGGACAGAACACATGACTTGGAGACCCCTGTTTTGTCTTTGCTCCTCAGAGGCTGCTAGATTAAATTGGGGCAAGAATGCAGGGCCGAGGCTGGGGAGGTGATCTCCAGGGCTCTCTCCCTCTGCCCTTGAGCCCCTGCCTTTCTGGGCCTTGCCTGGACTCTGTCACTCCCAGGCTTGGAGCTAGACAAGCCACGGTGAGAGCACCCCAGCCTCCAGGGGCTGTCCCACCCCTCCTCACACATGGGGCCAGGGAGCACCAGCCAGACCCTATGGGAGGGATGACTTCTTGCTTTTCTTTTGGTCATTTATGACTGAGAATCAAAATCACCTCCTTCAAGGACAGAGTGCCCTCACCTAGGGCCGGGGGGAGGTCAGAGCCACACTACTAGCCAGTTTGTTTCAAGAAAGATTCTTGGCAGGCTGCTGCCAGCAGAAGTGCTGCCTGTTGAGGCCTGTCACTGAATGGTAAAGATCTGTGGCCAGGAACCTCAATGGGCCAGATTCTAATCCAGATCCATCACTGCTTGCTGTGAGACCTTGGGCAAGATTCTTAGCTTCACTGTGCTTCACTTTCCTCGTCGGCAAAGTCCGTATGCACAGCACAAAGTGGTTGGGAAGACGTGGGATTCCGGCAGGGGTGGAGCTCTGCAGACTGCGAGACACTCAGTTGGCTGTTACTAGTGGGGGCTGCCATCTCTACATCTGCACCTCTGGTATTTTCCTGCCTTTTCTGGAAAACAGCCTGAGAACTCCTCAAACACCTGCATCCCCAGATCCCTGTTTTCCATTCCCTACTGCCAAAGACAGCGTAGCTATGAGGTTGTGCTCGGTCCACAGTCCACGGTGGGCTTCTGGACGGCTGGGCACTGATGAGGAGCTGCATGAGTAACTGCCTGGGCTGCGGGTTGCCCAGCCTCAAGGCTGCTGTGCAGTCTCCAGGCTGTGTTGGTAGCATCAACTAGCAGCTCAGTTGCAGCAGCTCCCGGAAGCTTTTATTTTCCTCTAAAAACATCCTGTCCTGAGGGGCGTTCACCTCAAAGTGGAGGAAGGAAAACGCAAGTAAACGAATGCATAGAAACCACTGGAGGCCATGGGCCAGGCCACTTGGCTAAGTGGGGCTCAGTGAGTTCCGAGGGTGCCTTGGGCCAGGCTGGGCTAGAGCAGGCCTGTGGTTTGCCGAGGCTGCATGCAGGGACTCCAGTCCCCACCTCCGCTGTGGCAGGCCCCTTTATCTGATGTCAAGGTCAGGCGGTGGGTGAACTGGCCACACGCACCTAGCAGAGCTCTGTGCAACTGTGGCAACAGCCTTGTGCCAGCAGGTGAGACGGAAGCCTCTTGGTCCAGGAGGGTGTGGCCTTGCCATCTCCCACCCCTTCCAGCTCAGCTGGCTACGCAGCCACACACTGTGCTTTTTTCTGTGCTTCGTGGTGGGCGTCTGGCACAGGGCATCCAGCACGCTGTGGGCAGGGAGCTTGCGGGCGTCCTGTGGAGAGCACTGTGTCCTGGCCAGTGGTGCCTGGAGCGGGGGCTAGGGATAAAAGGGCATGAGCAGGGGCGCCTCCAGCCTGGCTGGCACTCTCGGCCCTACTGGACTATTATCTGCAGAGATGGGGTCTGTGAAAGCCCACAAATCGAGGCCTGGTCCATATGCAGGCAAGCCCCGTCCTGCCCCCCGGGCAGTTGATTCTTATAGTCTGAGGCCTTGAGGGGCATCCTGCTCAGCAACTGGGCAGACTCCTTGGCACTGAAGCGCCACTGGTGCTGGACAGTGGGGCTCCAGCTCTAGACACAGACTCCTGGGGAGCTGTAGGGCTGACTGGTGGGCCCTAACAGTGCAAAGAAGGAAAGTGAGAACCGGAGGGGTTGTGCCAGGGGAGCTGGGCCAAGGGCTGAGACCAGCCTGCACTGTGCTTCCCAAGCCACTGCCCTGGCATAGCATGGCCCGGGTGTCTATCCAAAAGAAGGGGTGCTTTTTCTAATTAGCACAAATGCCCTATGTAAATTAATGGCAGCCCTGATGTTGACTGGTCATTCTGACTCCCAAAGTATTGCAGGCAGGAGAGGACAGGGGTAGGAGGAGGTCAAAGGGTCTTAGGTACCAGGTAGGATGTCCTGAGTCCAAGCAGTGGCTCTAGCTCCTCCCAGCTTCCTAACCTGTATGCTGCAGTGACCCTGTGCCCAGCCCCAGCCAGGGTGCCTTATTCAGTGCAGCCACATTCTCCCTAAACACTGGCTCACACACACCTCCCACCCTACCTGCACTGGACTCATCTTCAAGGGCCCAGCTCTAATACATTCCATATAAATAACTTAGGGCACAATCCCAGACCACAGGAAGGACAGGAGAGATGAACAGTCAACTATAGCATAGTGGATCGGTGCTACAGAAGGAGTTGGGGATGAGGGAATGGCAAGGGACCCCTCCTCAGATAAGGAGGATAGGATAGACTTCTAGGGGGAAGTCTCATTTATATGAGTCCTGAAAGATGGATAGGAGTTGGCCAAGCCAAGTAGTGGAAGAGTGCTCCAAGCAGAGGGAATCATGCCCTCAGAGCCAGTGTCCCCACGTGGCTATAGCACAGAGTGAGAAGGGGAGAATGAGGCTGGCACCACTGAAGACCTGGAGAGCCCATAAAGGGCCTTGGCACTGACCTGGTCGAGGAAGGGCTATGGGGCCACGGCTGACTTTCTCACCTCACTGAGCCCTGCTTCCCACATGTGTGAAATGGGAAGAATGTATCATGCCTGCCTCAAGTGGGTTGTCACACGTGGCATTTATGTTAGTGTCACCTCTGTGTGCTTGGCAAACAGAAGAGTAACCATAGCAATAGCCCACCTTTCTGTCTGGTCAGCCTTTGCCCTGGAGGCAGCACAAGGCTCAAGGTGGGGATCTGCCCTTCCTTCCATCGGCTTTTCCCCAAGGCCTCTCCCAGCTCCGGACCAGGCTTCAGGAGCAGCCTTCCGCTTGAGGGACCTGAGGGAAGAAGTCACAGCCCACAGCCCTGTGGCTGAGGAGGGGAGCATGCACAGGTTCTGGAGGCACCGGGATTCTAGAGGTCTTCATGCAACAAGCCTGCTGAGTGCAGAGCCCAGGCAAAGAGATGCTAACAAGCAGACCCTGCCTTCCAGGAGCCCCAGGCTAACCTCTGCTGGCTAGGCTGGTGGCACCCCAAGCCAGGTCACAGGCCTTTCCACAAGGTGACCCTTAGACTGAGGTCAGGATGCGAGTGGGCCAGCCTGGCCCAGAGCAGGAGGAAGGCACCTGGGCCAGAGGAGCAGGCCGGCATGGCTGTATCGCAGTGAGCAGGGGCCATGGCTGGGGCCTTGGGACCATGCTCAACTCCTGCCACCAGACAGGCTGCCAGTGTAGGCAGAACCCCCATCCCAGGGGTCCTAAAACTTGTTGGAGCATTTGTTGGGTTAGGGAAGCACTGGTTCTGGTCACCCTGACCAGCCAGGCTGGGAAAGGGAGAGACTGGGTTTAGAACTGGGACAGTGTCCTGTGCACAATAATCATAGGCCCTTTGCACTGTCATGGGTGTCCCTTGCAGTGTCGTGGGTGTCGTCCCAGCTCTGCCGCTTACTAGCTGTGTGACCTCATGCCTCAGCTTGCCCATCTGTCAGGTGGGCATATTAGTTGTACCTAAATATCATAGGTCTGTGTTAGGAGTATCTGCGTTCAGCTCTGTATGGTGCTCAGAACTCTGCCTCACACATGGGAAATGCTCCGCTCACATTAGCACATGCTTTTTTCTAGGCCTGAAGCATTTTTTTGCCTGGCACATAATAGGAGCTCATAAATACACCCTGACCGAATGGTACCAACAGTGACCAGCTGAGCATTTTGATCTCTTGGGGGGCTGTTTCTGCTGGCACAGTCCCCTGCCACTGGGAGGCGTTCTTGGGAGGGCCTTAACAGGCCTCACCTATCCCCTACCCCCACAGGCTTGAGGCCAGAGGAAACAGCAACTTTCTTCGCTGGGAAAGTGTTGTGGGGCTCAAGCATTTGGGGGTTTTCAGAGTCAACCGTCAGAGGCGAGGGAGTTTCTCTGCTGGCGGTGGCAAGGGCTGTCAGCGTGCACACAGCCTGCGAGCAGACCGCTGCGGTCTGCAGGGAAAATGCCGACTGTGTTTATTTTTCACCTGAGCCTGCAGGAAGTTGGGGGGGTTGGGGGGTGGTGGTGAAGGGGGATGCCAAGCCAGGCCCAAGCTCGACTTCGGAACAGAGGAGAACTACCTCAGGAGTCTCCCGTTTCCACTTCCTCCTGCCTGGCCCTGCCTGGCTCTCTTCTGGGCTCCTGCCTGGCAAACAAGAGGGCATGTTGGAGCACCTGAATGAGGAATTCCTAGCCATGGGCTAAGGAAATAGTTCAAAAGGGTGAGGAGCCCCATGGGACAGTGGACTGGAGTGGCCTGAGGAAGTCTTTGAGCAGTAAGAGCAATGCAGTGGCAGGAAGAACCACCTTGGCTGGGAGTGAGCCCTGTTACCAGGCATCCAGTAGAAGGCTGGACAGGCACTGGTGGGACAGAGATGACTCTCAGGGTAGCCCTGGGGTGTCTGGGATGGTGGGGGAGACAGAGGGGCTCAGGCAAAGGCAAAGAGCAGGAGTCTGGGGTTTGCTGATCAAGCAGTATGGACTGCTGGTGAGGCGTCAACGCATTTAAACATCCCAGCATGCTTTGAGCACTTACTGTGCACCCAGCTCTATGTTTGGTACTCTGCCCTCAGAGGGTGAGGGCAAGATGAAGGTGTGCCATTGAGATGCTCAGGGCCTGGTGGGGACAATCACCCTAGGCCTGCCTCCTTCCATTGAGGGCTGGGCACAGTCACCATCAGGGGGAGCAGGGGAGGGGGCCTCCAGTCACCGGGTTTCCCATATACACGCCAGGCCCCAGGTGACCCCACCCTGTTGTCTAGGCAGCCTGGCCCTGAGACAGCCTTGTGCTGAGGCCCTGGAGTGGGACGTTCCACTGGGCGATGGGGGACATGGGTGCCAGGCCCTGTGCTAGACGGTTCCCCCTGGCTCCCACCACCAGGCACAAAGGGGGCTGGAGATAGAGGCTAAGAGGCAGCCTGCATGACTGTGGGAGGGACTGGCCAGGCCCTTAATGCTCTGCCCTGGAGCCCTGGTCACCCCAGGACCTCCAGCTGCCAGTGAGTTCTCTGCCCCACCCCTGCCCGTCCAGCACTTCTCCTGTGGTCTGACAGCAGACTCCAGTTTAGTGCGTTTTTTCCCAGTTCCCAAGGAAGGCTGGTAGACAGAATGAGACCACAGCCTGCCAGGCAGCACCCCGCAACACTGCCCATCACATGCATATGTACTAGGCCAGTAGCTGTAGACTGGTCTGGATTCTCTTGGAGGTTTCCTAGGCCCAGCCTGAGCTGTGCTGCAACCTGGGGCTCAGGTGGCAAAGCTGGACCTGAGCCAGGCCCAGCATGGCCAAGGAGGGTCAGCTCTGGCCTGTCCGCTCCTGACAGGAGGGCTCTCCATGGCTTCCTGGCCAAAACTCCTGTGGGTAGTTTCTCGGTAAACCACCCACTCCCAGGGGGAAGGGGAGTTTACTGAGAAACTTGCCATGGAGCCATGCTCTCACTACCTTGGATCAGAGCCCCAACTCTGGGCAGAGCAGAGACTCTGGGACTGTCTTCCAAGAGCTGGCACCATGGACCCCTGGCTTAGCTCCTTAGGCTTCCATGCCTATTCTGCTAGCCAGGCACTTGGTCCATCCCAAGGGTCAAAGAGCCAGAGCCAAGGCTGGATGGCAAGGCCTCCTCTGAAGCAGGAGCTTAGACTTGAAAGCCCCCCCATACTCCAGGCATTTGTGCCCTAAGGTGGTGAATGGTGGAATGCTTTCTGGCAGGATCCAATGTTCCTGAAGGAGTAGACCCTGAGGCTCTGTCTCCGTGCCCTCAGCTGTCACGAGGCCTGGTCAGGGCTGATGCTGTCTGGCTGGCTGGTGCCTATTCTAGGAACCTGTTAGGATAGAAACACCCCGGGGGGTTCCAGGAAACTTCCTACTTTAATAGGCCCTTGGCTGCTTCTCCCTGGAACTTTAGGACAGAGGAGAACTTTTGCATCTGTGACCGATGAGGTGAGTAGGACTGGTATTCTCATCTCCATTTTACAAGGGGAGAAAATGCAGCCCCAGAGAAGGGATGAGACTGGCCCAGGACCCTCTAGTAAAAGGTCAGTGAAAAGGTCAACAAGCCTAGAGCCGGGCTTCCCAACCTACCTCACATCATGGCACACTTTCAAAATTATCACTGGTCAAGGATGCTGGAGGCTAAAGCACCCATGGGAAGTCCCAGGCATTGTGAACAAGGAAAAGAGTAGAAGGTGCTGGGGTTACAGAGGGAGCAGGGGCCAGATCACGTAGAGCTTTATTTATTTGAGACAGCATCTCGCGCTCTGTCACCCAGGCTGGAGTGTAGTGGCACAATCACAGCTCACTGCAGCCTCGATCTCCAGGGCTCAAACGATCCTCCCGCTTCAGCCTTCTGAGTAGCTGGGGCTACAGGCATGTACCACCATGCCCACCTTAGTTATTTTTATTTTATTTTCAGTAGAGACAAGGTCTTGCTATGTTGCTCAGGCTGGTCTTGAACTCCTGACCTAAAGCAATCCTCCTGCCTCAGCCTCCCAAAGTGCTGGAATTATAGGCATGAAGCCACGGTACCCAGCCCACAGAGAACTTTGTAGGCTACAGGTCAGGAGATACCGTGGGAAGCCACTGGAAGCTTCAGGCAGAAGTGACACGATCTCATTCCTGTTGCTACTGGATTCAGGACTGGCGGAGGGACAGGAGAGAAGCAGGGGTCTAGTGGGGGGACTGCCGCAGTCATCCAGGTGCGAAGTGATGGTGGCTTGGACTGGGTGGGGGACAAGGAAGAAGGAAGAAGTGGTGGGATTCTAGATACATTTAGAAGGTAGAGCATTAGGATTTGCTGACAAATTGGATATGGAGTATCAGAGAAAAAGGAGTCAAGGATGACTCCAAGGTCTTTAGTCTGAGCAGCTGAAAGGATGGAGTTACCATTAACTGAGGAAGACAGGGAGGAGTGTTTGGGGCAGGAAGTCAGAGGTTCTGATCTGGATATGTTGAGTTTAGGGGGCATTTCAGACCACCAAGTAGAGTTAAGTAAGCCTTTGGAAAGTAGAGTTCCCAGAAGTGGGGCTGGAGAAGAAATGTGGAGTCATCACATGAAGATGTTTAAAGCTGTACACCCAGATGAGAGGAAGATGGGAGCCAGAAACAAGGTCAGGAAGGAGTGGCCCATGAAGCTGGAGGAATATCGGGCAGTGTGGCATTCTGCAAGCCAAGTGAAGAAAACTCTTTCAAGGAAGTGGGAGAAACCATTGTGTCTGATGCTGCAGAGAGGTCGCGTAAAATGAAGACTGAGAACTGACCATTGAGTTCAGGACTGTGGAAGTCGTTGGGACTTTGACAAGAGTCATCTGGTGGAGGGATGGGGCAAGAGACTGGCTGGGTTGAAGGCAGAATGAGGGCTGAGAACTAGGGGCAGTGAATGGGGACAAGTCTGCTGAGGTTTCTGTAAAAGGGAGTGAGAGAGTGAGACAGGAGGTGGTAGCTGGGGGAGGATTTAGAGATGGAAGAAATGGCAACCTGTTTGTACCCTGATGGGAAAGACAGGGTTTACAAAATGCATGACACAGTCCCTGGCATGTGGCAGGTACCACATACCTGAAGGAGTTCACATGTGTTCACACACCCTTCAGCTGCCCCGGCCTCTCCTCTTCCTTGCCAGCCACCTATAGGGACATCAGCCCCCATCTGCCTGAGGAAAGGAGGAAGCCTGGGAAGCTGTTATGTAAGGCTCCTCCTGGTGGGCAGATGGATGAGCAGGACCCTGACAGGTGGCAGTGTCAGCACCTTCCCCAAGACCTGAAGGGAAGGGTGAAGGCTGTAGCCTGGAGGCAGGAATGTGAGGAAAGATGCCAGCAACAGGGCTGTTGCTGGCAGGTGTGGGAGCCTGTGCCCAGCTGGGAGCTTCATTCCTTGGCTACAGTGGGGCTCATACCCAGCCTTCCATCTAAGCCTGCCCTGGGCTTCCAATAACCAAGTGCCAAGGGACTGTGCCAGGCTCCCTCACCATGAGCCACCCTTCTCCAGGCCTGGTAATAAAGGGGCCATGAACCCTATTCACTACTAGGAGAGACGCCTGAAGCTCTTAAGGAGTCTGGCTAAATTCACCCAGTCAGGAATTGCACCCACAGAGTGGGGAGGAAACCAGGCCACAGCCCCTTATTACTGACTTGCCCCAAAGACATCCCGTTTCCTCTGTGCCAGGGGTCAGTGATCACTCATCCATGCTCCCAGCCAACAGCAGCCCCGCAGATGGGCTTTTCAAAGTGGGAAGTTGAGCCTTGGTTGCAGAAGATGTCTCCAGGGCCCTGACCCATGCAGATGTACACTGAGAATACTGTAGAGCTAGGCCTTGGCCCTGGCAGTGACTCCCTGCAGCCAGGTCTCCCTGGGGAGTCCCTCCTTTCATTCTGCTGACTGAGTCATCTCTTGAGAGAGCAATGCAACTAGTGTTAAGAGTCTTGGCCAGGCGCAGTGGCTCACGCCTGTAATCCCAGCACTTTGGGAGACCGAGGCGGGTGGATCACTTGCGGTCAGGAGTTTGAGACCAGCCTGGCCAATGTGGCAAAACCCCATCTCTACGAAAAATACAAAAATTAGCTGGGCGTGGTGGTGGGTGCCTGTAATCCCAGCTATTCGGGAGGCTGAGGCAGGAGAATCGCTTAAACCCCCAGGAGGCAGAGGTTGCAGTGAGCCGAGATCGTGCCACTGTACTCCAGCCTGGGCCACAGAGCGAGACTCTGTCTCAAAAAAAAAAAAAAAAAAAAAAAAAAAAAGAGTCCTGCGGTGCTGAGGAAGCAGGAAGTACGGGGGCTGGGCAAGGTTGGCCCTGGAGGAAGCCAGGCCCCATTTCCCCTGAGTTAGGGGATTGAAGAGGGCCCTTCCCTGTGTCAGAAAATCCTGTTAGGCCTGAGCTAAGACAAATGGTCAGACTCAGAATCCCCAGATTGGGGGCTAGAGGAGGAGGAAAAGAAAGCTCCAGGCTGTCCTGGGATAGGCCTGGGTCCTCAGGCCATGCCCTGCTTTAGAGGGCTGGAGGCTGTAAGCAACCCCCAAACAAGCCAAACCTGAGATGAGGAGGCCAATAAGGGTTTTCTGGACAGAGGAGATGCACCTCCAGGAACTGAGTGCCCAGAAAGACCAAGAGGCTTTCTAGGGGGTGGGACTGCTTGGGCAAAGTCTTAGGGGCTAGTGGGCAGAGGGACTGGACACAGGGTGACTTGAGTGGTACCCCCTTCCCTGAGGCCTGTGGTTTTGGCCACCACTACTTTTGACAGCTGGGCTTTCTGCACACCCTCCCCCCAGTGCCTTCCCTCCCTCAGGACTCTCCACTCACCCACTCTCCTTCTCATTTTTCAGCACAAGGCCAATCAGCCCCCCCATGGTGTCCCCCAACTCTCTCTCTACGAACATTTCAACAGCCCACACCCCACCCCTGCACCTGCGGACATCAGCCAGAAGCAAGGTACAGCCTGGGATGGGGAGGGGCCCAGTGAAACCAGAGTCTAAGGGCCAAGACCCCAGCTTCTGAGATCAGGTAGCTGGGTCCATTTTATAACTGGAGAACCTGGGGCTGTGCAAACTAAGGGCCCAAAGAAATTTCCAGAAAGATGGACTGGGGGTATGAGGGCACCAGAAGACTGGAAAAGGGGGTGCTAGATCAAACTGTGAAGGCTTCAGATTGAGCTACAAGCCTAAATCTCATGGGTGACCTCTCTGCCAGTATGGCAGCATTGCTGAGAACTGTAAAACTGGAGCCTTTCCTCCCCTCAGTGAGAAAATGGAAAGTGGTGGTTGTGACGGCTGATTCACCTCAGCCTCAGGCAAAGTCATTCTGAAATCCCTCATTGTCAGCTGTGGGAAACCTGCTGACTCAACCCTGGGGGGCAGGTGGAGCCTTGGCTCCCCAGGCTGGGCTCCCCTAGACCAGGGGCCTGCCTCCTGCCCAGAAAGCCAGGCTGGAGTCCCCCAGGCAGAGATGCCCCAATGCCTCCATGCCTGAGTGACTTCAGCTCTGCCTACTGGCCCCCTAACGTCTTAGGCAAGTCACCCCAGCCCTCTGCCCTGTCAAAGGGGCACTGTTATCACACTGGGATCCTCCTGAATAAACCAGTTTATGTCTGGTCCTCTAGCAAAGCTGGTGGGATCTTAAGGCCCCTGTAGGAGGCTCTAGGTTGCAGTAACTATTAGCTGATGTGGCCTGCCGGGTCAGGCTAGCCCACTCACTCAGCCTCTCTCCTCTGCAGTTCACAGGCCGCTGCAGACCCCTGACCTCTCTGGCTTCTACTCCCTGACCTCAGGCAGCATGGGGCAGCTCCCCCACACTGTGAGCTGGTGAGTGGGGGTCCAATGGGAAAGGGGCACCGTGTGCTGGTCGGACCAAGACCTGCCTGCCCTTCCGTTTCCTCCTCCATCCCTCTTGGCTCGCCACCCTGCTGCCAGCTCTGTTGAGATGCCAGAGGCTGGCCAGCAACTCTGTCCTAACCTGGCTCCGAGCTAGGGGTCTTCATGTACCCCTGGCCTGCATTCCCCAGGTAGCCTGACATACTCCCTTGGGGAGGCAGGAGCGCTGCTCCCTGGTCCCAGCCCTGTCTCCCTCAGTGTCCAAGAGGTCCCCTTGGATGGGAGAACTCTGGGCTGCTAAGGGACCTCCAGGGCTATATGCATATGTGAAGAAGAAAGGTGGGCCCGAGCAGGGCGGGGACAGTATGAGTGGCCACCAGAGAGGCTGCTGCTTCTCAGCTCACTGTCCTCAGTGCCTACTGCTTTTGGTCCTTTCCTTGGCTGGGCTGTTTGAGGGGCAGTGTCCCTCCCTGTGGTGCCTGCTTGAGCCCAAGCCTCTGACCAGCCTGCTTGGAGAGTCTTAAGGCTGGGCCAGGAAAAGGAAGCCTGGCCTCCTCAGCCAGTAGGCCTGACTATGGGCCAAAGGGCCTGTCCTCAGCTGGAGCTGGGCCTTGGCAGGCTACTTGGCCCTTTACTCATCAACGATAGTGTGAGCTGTGCAGGTCTATAGCCTATGTCAGAGAGCTGGACTGTGGCAGTCACCCAACAGCAGGAAAACTTGACTTCCCAGGGAGATCGTGCAGGCCAGAGACCCAACCTGCGGCCCACTTGCCCTTTACCCATGGTCAGCACCCTCCTCTGTTCCAGATTCTCCTTGGACAATCCATTCTGAATACAAATCAAGACTACTCCCATGAATACCCCTAGGATCAAGGTGTAGCAAGATGCTCAAGAGCCCAGCCTTACTGGACTAGACCAGAGTTCCGTGGATGCAAATCTTTAGGCCAGCCTTTCCAAAACATCCCCTAGGCCAGCAATGCTAAAGACCAAGAGACTTGAGCTTAGAGCAGATTTTACCTACCAAGGCTGTAAGGAGGCGACTTCAGGCAGCCCTGTGCCCTCGCTTCCACCCGGTAGCACTTGGCTGTGAGGAAAGAAGTGGGGATATTTTCGCCATCTCTCCACTGAGCACTACTGTGTGCCAGGCAGTGTTCTGGGCACTAGGGAAGTCGGCACTGCTGAAGCTGACTGATCCCTAGGTCCCTGCCCTCTCAGAACTCAGTCTCCCTAGTGGGCAACCCAGGCAAAAAACCAGACAGTTATAGGGCACTCTTGGTAGTGCTCTGGTTAGGGACTGTAGGAGTGCAGAGGGGTTCCTCATCCAGCTTGGAATCTCAGGGATTTCAGGAGAAAGGGTCACTTAGCCACGGAAGACCTGAAGGATGACCAGGAGTTGAAGCAGGCAAAGTGGTGCAAAACAATCCAGTGTTAACAGTGGCTGCAATGGCCCCAGGACAGGTATCAGCCCTATACCGTCAAAGAAACAGAAGCAGGCTGGAGGGGCCCAGGGACCTGCTAAGCTGGGCCCCAGAAGGAGGATACCATTTCCATTCCTCAAGCACCCATACAAGTTTACAGAGGGAAACAGGTGCAGCACAAGCTGCCCTCTGGTGGCAGATGCTTGAAATTCCAGCAGAGGCCCATCTGACTCACAGAATGGGTCAAGGCCTGCCTAGCAAGGTAGGGAAGTCCTTCCCTGTGTCTGGCCAGCAGCCAGACTGCTAACAGCTGTCTCTCCCAACCACAGGCCCAGCCCTCCTCTCTACCCCTTGTCCCCTTCCTGCGGATATAGACAGCACTTCCCTGCCCCCACTGCAGCCCCTGGCGCCCCCTACCCCAGGTGAGTCCCCTACACTACGGCCAGGCTCCTGCTTCCTGTTGCCCAGGCTTCAGTGCCCACACAAGGCCATGCCCGGGCCAGTGCTTGCCTTGTGTTAGTCGTTTGTCCATCTGTCCGTCTGTCATTTTGCAGCCCCCTGCTGTCCTGTGCCTGAGAATGAAGCTAGTGCAAGTGCCAAGAGGCCTCAGCCCGGGCCACACCATGCAGCAGAGCCCCAGAGGCCAGGACAGTACATGCATACATGGCTCACCCCTTGTGCAGATGTGTGTGCACTCACCTCTGTTCATCCCTACTTAGGAGGACTCTCCTGCGCATCCCCTGAGCTCTGCCCCAAGCTGAGACAGCACCTTTTACATAAGTCCCCAACCTCTGACCCTTAGGGGCTGCTGGCTCAGGGATAACACCTGTGCAAGCAGTAAGGGGCAGAATGGTCTCCACAGAACAGCAAGAAAGTGAAGTGGGAGGTGTGTGTACATGGATCCCTTCACTTAGGTCGCTCCCTCAGTGACAGACTCAGTGCCAGATATGCAATGGCAGGGGATTCCACAGACATTTCTAGCCCACTGGAGCTCACAGCCCAGTATAGCAAGTGTAGGTATGGCACTAGCAGCTTAATGGGCCAGCTGAGTGATGGGGAAGCCCCAAGGAGACCACCAGGCCTGATGGGTCAGGGAGAGCTTCATGGAAAGAGTAATACATCTTTTGCGAGAGGAAGACAAGGGAACAGCCATTATTGGGGCTGACTGGGAGTGGAGAGGGACAGGAAGCAGAGGGGAAGAGAAGGGGCTAGAAAGAGCAGTAGGATGCTCATGCAAGGCTGTGTGGGCCCTTGGGAGCAGCCTGGGTTCTGTTCTGTGGATGCTGGGGGATTGCAGCAGGAGCAGGTCAGGAACATTCAGGTGTTTTTAATGGTCACTCTGGCTATTGGGTGGAGAGAGGCCTGGAAGGGTCAAGCAGGAGAGGGATGAGGCCTCACAGGGCAGCCACAGGCTCCTGAGGCTGGGTTGGTGGGGGAAGGACGTGAGAAGGGGACAGATTCAGAAGCTACTTGGGACCTATGTAGTAACACCTGAATGGCAATCTATGTAGATTTTTGCAGTGTGTCTGTGTAGTGTGCTGGGAGCAGGTATTTGTATTTATCTCTGTGTACTTACGTCTAGGCCAGTAGGGGCGGAGTATGTTCACCTGTGTCCTCCAGTCATGTACTATGCAGGGGCCTCTGTGTATGTCCAAAGGTCTGGCCCATAATTCTTGGCTCAGTGTTAACTTTCTTCCTGCCTCCAGGTTCACCCACCCGTCCTTGATGCTAGGTTCTAGTGTACCTGGTCACCCAGCAGCCATCCCCCACCCGGCCATTGTGCCCCCCTCAGGGAAGCAGGAGCTTCAGTCCTTCGACCGCAACCTGTGAGTGAAGACAATGATGGCAGGGGGTGTGTCAGTCAGGATACACATGCCTCCCCATCAGGCCTGAGGACTGCCACCAGCTCCCTGGCCAAGCTGTTTTGTGCCTCTGGCTACATGTTTTTGATCCTCAGAAGTAGGAGGGTGGGTGGAATGGGGAACAAGGATTTTTCTGAGCCAACAGAGGAGGGGCTCAGAAGTCCTTAACACATGCTTTTCCCACTTGGCTGTACTATCCCTATAAGGAACAGTTAACTTAGCTGTCTG
This sequence comes from Colobus angolensis palliatus, assembly GCF_000951035.1. Classification (NCBI taxonomy): domain Eukaryota; kingdom Metazoa; phylum Chordata; class Mammalia; order Primates; family Cercopithecidae; genus Colobus; species Colobus angolensis. The sequence continues at coordinate 3,073,426 of NW_012116422.1, forward strand.
CTCACCCATTTGGGGGCAGCTAGAAAAGATTCCACTTAGAAAACTCTGGTATCATACACTTGTGCACACACTAGGCCCACACTAGAGGAGGTGGCTGTCATTAGGTGGCACTCAGGGGGCTCCTCAGCAATCTGGATTTGTGCTCCTCAGGAAGACACAGGAAGAGTCCAAAGCAGAGAAGGAGGCCAAGAAGCCAACCATCAAGAAGCCCCTCAATGCCTTCATGCTGTACATGAAGGAGATGAGAGCCAAAGTCATCGCAGAGTGCACACTTAAGGAGAGTGCTGCCATCAACCAGATCCTGGGCCGCAGGGTAAGACCATGGGCAGGTGGGCTGGCAGGGATGCTCCCCGACCCTCTTCAGCCTGGTGCAGCCTGCTGACTCCCTGATGCACCCCACCTGTCCCCCTTCCCTGTTGCAGTGGCATGCGCTGTCGCGAGAAGAGCAGGCCAAGTACTATGAGCTGGCCCGCAAGGAGAGGCAGCTGCACATGCAGCTATACCCAGGCTGGTCAGCGCGGGACAACTACGTGAGTGGCCAGTGACACACAGCAGGGGTGGGCAGGGGACCCTTCCAGATACCATGCCCCAGGCCACAATCTCAGCAAGGAATGCAGAGCTACTATCCTGAAGGCACTGATGAGGAAGGGCACGGAGGGTCTAAGGCTTCCCATGGCTGCCTCAGAAGAGGACAAGCCCACATCCTATTCTCCACTCCAGAATATGCTCACACATGGGCTGTTACCCAACATTTGATTGGGCCACATGGGCAGAAGGGGAGAAAAGGGTCTGGAAGTCACCTCACCTCCCTCCATTCAAATTGGAGACCAGAATGGGGTAAGGGAAGAGCTTCTAAATGCACTCCATCGCAGCCTAGCAAGAACAGCAATCAAGAAACACCAGCATCCCCAAGGTAGGAGGGGCCTGTATGCCCAGAATCCCAGAGGTACCAATGCTACGCAGCAGGCTGTGGGTATCCCAGTGTCTGCCTCCCAGATCTGAGCGTCTCTCCTTTTGTTCCCTGCAGGGGAAGAAGAAGAGGCGGTCGAGGGAAAAGCACCAAGAATCCACCACAGGTGAGACCTTCCCTCAGCAGTAGTGGAGGCTCCTCTCCATGTCCCCATTTTAAGAGCAGCCCTCCTCTGACCCAAAGGGAGGAGCACGGTACCCAGCCGGGAGCCTTCAGGGCCTGGGGCCTGTGAAAATAAGACCTGCATCTCACAAGTCAAATTCCCATGCAAGAAACAGCTATATTACACTAAGTCCCATAAAACTCAGCGGAACTGGCTTCTGCTGGGTAGAATTGGGTAGACGGTGTGTTCCTCTGCCTTGCACCCATGACCTTTGCTAGCCCCACTCACCAGAGAAACTAGCAAGGAATTGATGCTTAGCCCAAACAATGTCCTGGCTAGTTCTACTGAGATTGGGAGAGGCTGAGCTAGGCTCTATGACTAGGCCCAGTAGTCACACTGCCTACTGGCTAGAGCTTGGCAATTTATCACCCCCACTTCAACATTTTTCATGGCAGTGCAAAGTGCTCTATATAGAGAAGCCCACACCCTGCTGCAGGCCTCCTTCCTGTGGGTGAATTCCTGCCCCTCTGGTAACTTAGACTCTACATCCTTGACCTTCTCAGCTGTGCTGTCCCCATACAGGGAAGCTGGAGGCTAGGACTGGGACAGAGCAGGGCAGAGTTCCTAGCCCTTTTTCCAAGGTAAAGAATGGGCCCTTCCTTCCATCTGCAAGTGTGTAGAACAGGCATAAGGTATAGCCTTCAGCCTTATCTCTTGAAGGAATGTAGGTCAAGAATGAAGAAAAACTGGATAAAATGGGTAGGGGGTTAGGGAGGAGGTGGGTGGCCCTAGGGCAGAAGAGGCTGGATCTCCATGGTCTTCCTTGGGCTCCTCTGCAGCCTCCATGCTGTGAGGGCCCCACAAGCCACAGAGATAAGCCAGACTGACAGGACTCCCTCCCTCCCATTCTTCCCACTGCCTCTACTGTGTAGCTGAGTGCCCACCTTTCCTGATATCTTGGCTCTGGGCTCTTGGGCTCCCACTGGGGCTGGCTGTGCCATGGAGAGGCCCACTCTGCCTATGGGGGCTGTAGGGTGTCTATAACTGGCTAACACTGATGTCACTCTTCTTTCTGGGCCCTGCTCTGCCCCGCTGCCTGCTCGCCCTCTGCCCTGCTCTGCCCCTCTGGCATGGCTGTGAGCAGACCCTGGCTCGCCTAAGAAATGCCGTGCTCGCTTTGGCCTCAACCAGCAGACGGATTGGTGTGGTCCATGCAGGTGGGTTTGTCCCCACCATCGTTCTCCCTTTGCTTTAAGCTGCTTCCCTGACTCTGCACAATTTCCACTGGGCCTGCAGCCCACTCCTTTGGCCCCTCAGCCCACTAGCATACTCAGCAGACTGGGGAGGCCAGGCCTCCTGAGAATAGTAGTAAATACTGAACACAGTGTGTGGAGAAGAACGCTTGGGTCTAAGTGCAGGAGGAGTGGAAAGAAAGAATGTTCCAGAAAGGAAGGACAGACTCAAGAAGGTAGCTCTGATACCAGTGGGCCTAGCAGGTCCTCAGCAAACAGATAGCTCAGATACCACTAAGGGGGCCTGGAGCCCATTCTCCCAGGCCTCAAAGTCATGGCCCATCGGCTCCCTCACTTCCTCTTCAAGATGGGATCCCTGCCTGAACCATCCTGAGCGCTTAATCTGAAAAAAACAAGGTGACGACACAGAACCATCTGGTTGCCAGGCAACCATGTGACTTGCTATCTTGTACCTACTGAGACCAAAGGGCTGAAGAGGCTGGGGGAGAGAAGCCAGGGTACCCTGGGCTGTCTGAGGGAAAGGGCCCATGTGTTTCACCATACAACAGAGAAATACTTGTGGTTGTGACAAAGTTTACCCAACAAGTGGTTAGTTTCCTCAGTCAGTTTCAGGCCAGGCCTGGCAGGGCTAATACGGAGGGTACTCCAGGCAGTAAGGCCAGTGGCTCTAAGGAACACTTATCCAGCCCCTCAGTGTATCCACCACACTCCCTGTCCAAGGGTAAGGAGGAGTGGAGTTTGGAGTGTGTCTGTGTACCCACATATATATGCAGAGTGGGAAACAACCCTGTCTTCAGAGGAAGTTCTATTCCATTCATTCCATCAGAGACAAACTGGCCCAGAGAACTCAAGGATGGTAATGGACAAGAAGAGTCACTGTCCATGTCTTCTCTAGCCCAACCTGAGGACTGGGATGGCTGGGCAAGGAAGCCATAGGCATTGCGGCCCCTTGCCTTGGTGCAGATCTGAGTCCCACAGACACACCTGGAGAAGCTCAAAGGCCGGGACTGGGAGATGACTCCCTTGGAAGACAGGTGACAGCCCACAGGCCTAGTGACAGAAGGCCCCTGTGCCACCTTGTGGCTGTTCTGGGAACCGCACCTGTCCTAGGTCTGGGCCAGGCCAAGCGGAGTGGTAGTCTGAGGACACTGACTTACCACCCAAGTCACGGGAAGAGAGGACAAGAAATCAGCCAGCCCTGTGCAAAGGCAGCACTTTTTGGTTGTGGTGTATGACTATGAATTCACCCTCTGTTTACAGATAACTCTCTTCACTATTCCTAGGAGGAAAAAGAAATGCATTCGGTACTTACCCGGAGAAGGCCGCTGCCCCAGCCCCGTTCCTTCCGATGACAGTGCTCTAGGCTGCCCCGGGTCCCCAGCTCCCCAGGACTCACCCTCTTACCATCTGCTGCCCCGCTTCCCCACAGAACTGCTTGCTAGCCCTGCGGAGCCGGCACCTACATCCCCAGGTCTCTCCACTGCTCTCAGCTTCCCAACCCCAGGGCCCCCACAGGCCCCCCGCAGCACCCTGCAGAGTACACAGGTACAGCAACAGGAATCTCAGAGACAGGCGGCCTAGCAGGCACAGGACATCTGGCCGCCTCCAGGAGCCTACCCCCTGAGAGAAAGCAGCAGAGACCCAGATCGCGTGAAAACCAGCCAGGGGTCCTGTGAACTCCATCTCAGGGTCCAGACCCTGAAGATTTCAGAGGCTGCAAAATTTCTACCTGAACCTGAGGCCATCGATTCAAACTGCTCCAAGTGGTGGGAATCGGATCTGTGTTGATGTGTCATCTAATTAAGGGAATCCCTTGTACCTATGGCTGCCTGCATCTATTCTTTGTACCATCTGTCTTGCCAGCCAGAAGCCTCTGCTTCTCTAGCTTTTCTGCTCTAGGTTAGAGATGGGCTGAACTGAGCCTAGCTACCTTCTCTATCTATCTCCCCCATCCCCCCCACTGCCACACCCTCCCCATTCATGGACCAAGAATGACCCGGTTTGTCAAACAACTTGTGAGCATGGTCACAGCCACAAAGCTCAAGATGACAACTCTTTTAAGGAAATGGAGAAGCTCTGTTTATAAAACAAAACCAGCTGCTACTCATAAGTTGGACCAGAGGAAGCCTCTTACCATGTTCTCAGGAGCTTGCGAGAAGCAGGGAGGGGAATGGAATAGGTTAAGTTTAGGCCTATCAACCTAAGCAACAGAAATAACCTGACACTACCTTATCAGGCAAGTTGGGGGGCGGGAGTGTAACTAGCTCTAGTTCAAATTATTTGGAAGTGTTTCCTGAGAAACTCACCGGCCTAAGAGGCTCTGATACCAAGGCCCCAGGCTTGTCACTGGCAGCGCAGTCAACAGTTAAAAGAAGTCATGGCCCAAATTCAGTGTGCACCCCTCCCCACTCACAGAGCCTTTTTCACAGTTCCATTTCCAGTTTATGGCAGTCCAGCCAGCTCCTGGGCAGCTGTGAGATGGCAAACCCAAAACCTCACGACAGCCAGAGCCTGTTTTCCAGCATTCAGTCCAGACCAGCTCCAGTTTCCCCATGGGGCTGTGGGACAGAGGACCATTACAACTAGATCAAGGAGCCCAGAAAACCTCCAGTAGTGGAAACAGGTTTTCACCATAGCCTACTTTAACCCATTTTTGAGCCAAGCTTCAACCCTGAGCCTTGGAAAAACAAGTCTTTTTTTAATTTAATTTTTGTTTTTTGCCTCCTTCTCATCGTACATAGCCTGAATCCAAAGAAAAAGGGCTGTCTGGCCGGGTGCGGTGGCTCACGCCTGTAATCCCAGCACTTTGGCAGGCCGAGACAGGTGGATCACCTGAGGTCGGTAGTTTGGGACCAGCCTGGCCAACATGGTGAAACCCTGTACCTACTAAAAATACAAAAATTAGCCGGATGTGGTGGTGTGCGTGTGTAATCCCAGCTACTCAAGAGGCTGAGGTGGGAGAATTGCTTGAATCCGGGAGGTGGAGGTTACAGTGAGCCAAGATGGCGCTACTGCACTCCAGCCTGGGTAATAGGGAGAGTGTGTCTCAAAAAAAAAGAGGGCTGTCCATGTACTCACGCACCCCTCAAAAAAAGCCTTTAGTTCCTACTTTAGCCACTGGTTTCTCAGAATCCAAAGATCACATATTCTAGTGTAACACTGCAAGAAGTCGAGAAAAAGATTATTGTAGTGTTCAAAATATTTTTGCATTGTTAATACATCATCATAGAAAAACTTTTTTAAACATGAGAATAAAGATACTTTTTACTGGGTTTGTTTTTCAAAGCCTGACCCTCAGGAATAAGTTGTTTGAGTAATAGAGCACGGTATTATTTCCTTTTCTTCTCCACAGTCAGGAAACTTGGAGTCTGTTCCCTATGGTACATATGTTCCCAAACCTCCAGCCTGCAGAAACCAGGGATTACACTCGTCATCTCCCCTAAAGGGGTGTGGGCCCTGCCTGCCTCACCCCTGAGAGCTAGGCCTATACAAGATTTGCTCTCTTAGCCCCCAATCCCCCCAGTGATGCAGACCCCACAATGATGCAGGCCAGCCTGCTCCCCAGTGCTCATATAAAATAAATCAGTTGGTAACTGCTGTCCATAAAGGCTGAAAAGAGAATCCAACCTGAAATAGGTACACATGACCACTAGGCTCCATTTTCCTCTGAGGGCAGAGAGAAAAAACATTCCACAAGTGCATATCCTATTTCAAGGAAAACGAGCAAACAGGAGTCTTTTATAACCTATTAGCACCACAAAATCCTAAAGAAGGATTTTTTAATAGCACCCTCTAAGACACAAAGTATTTTTCATATTTTCACACAAGCCTTTCAGTTTGATAAATCTATAACCCACTTTTTAAAAAGTCATACACACTGTTGGTGGACACGAGAGCCACCATATCCACTTTATTTTTACATTATTTGTATACATTTAGGGGGTACAAGTACAGTTGCGTTACATGGATATATTGTGTAGCGGTGAGGTCTGGGCTTTTAGTGTGCCCCTCACCCAAATAGTGTACTGTGCATGTAAGTAGTGTACGTTGTACTCAACAGGATTTCATACCTCATCCCCTTTCATCTCCCACCTTTTGAAGTCTCCAGTGTCTGTTACTCCATTCCGTATCCGTATACCATGTGTACTCACTGTGTAGCTCCCTACAACTCACTTTTTACATGACAGTTTCCACCAAGCACACTACTGTCTTCCAGAGACCCATCACGAATGTAAAAGGTGTCATGAAGGCACCTCAGTGGGTCAGTCAACAAGTAGATGATGAATGTCGGGCCAGAAGTATTTCACGTGGGACAGCCAGTGGGCCACTATCATGCACTGTCATTGTCATTCCACTGAGTTCTATTCTTTGGATTTTGTATTTAAAGATATTTATAAAGAAAGTCATCTTTCAGAGCAATGTCTATTTAAAGTAGGCCACTGGAAGTTGTAACCCCAGACTTGCTGCTTTTGCTTCTTTCTGAGAGAGTGCTAGAGGACACTAGCCATTCTCTGGACATCTGTCCCATTTTAAATAATTATGTTCTGGCTACTGGCCTAGTTGTTTTTTAAAAACAAAAACAAACAAACAAAAAAAACCTACATTCTAACCAGGGCTTATGCAAATGCAAGACCAGGTTGCTGCATCTGATTTGGTGTCTCAGAGTACACAGGGTACATGAACAATGCAGTCTTTGTGTATTGGCGGGGAAGCCTTTGGCAACTCTGTTTAAATCAGATCAGCTTTTTTTTTTTTTTTTTTCAGTCTGACTTCATAAACTCAGATCCTCCCAAATCACCCTGGTGCATTCCTATGAGGCCAGAGGATGACTTGAGATTGCAACCTCAAGTTCAACTTACAATACCACACCAGTCCCCCTTCACTGCCAGCTGAGAACCAACCCTGTTTCCTGAGACACTGTAAGACAAGATACCTTAGCCTCCCTTGAACATTTCCAGACAAGTAGCAGACCTGCAACTTGGGTGAAAGATGTTCGTTCCTCCTTTGGTACAGCTGCTCCCCATTTTGTGCTCAGTGGATATGGTGAGGGTTCAGCCCAGCAAGCAGACAAAAAGCTTATGTCTCCCAACCTGAAGGTGTCTACTTTAACAGAACCCCATGGCTGGACTCTCTTCTGACATGTAATTATCTTTTGAATGGCTCCTGTGGTCTCCCGTTCCTTCTGGCTGTGGACCCCCAACAGCTGGCTCAGAAGCACTGCTCCCTAGCTTTGTTCAGTGTACAGTAAGCCTGGCCAGGAAGGCCACAAGTAAAGGGAAGCGCAATAGTTCTTTATATCCCGTTTGAGAGAGGAAGAAAGGGAATCAGTTTCTGCATCTGTTTCTCAGAAAACAGCACAGAAGGGGCAAGGGTAACAAGGCCATGTTAAACAACTACTTAGGACTGTATGTCAAAGTAGAAGAATTTAAGACCCAAATGTAGTTAATTGTATAAAAAGGCTAAGTTGGCTTTTCTTTGATGTTAGAAAGGCTGCTTTAAGTGTGACTCTCAGATCTCTCCGGAGTTTTTTTTAAGCTCTTCAGGGCTTTTAAGAGTTCAAGGGCCGGGCGCGGTGGTTCAAGCCTGTAATCCTAGCACTTTGGGAGGCCGAGACGGGCAGATCACGAGGTCAGGAGATCGAGACCATCCTGGCTAACCCGGTGAAACCCCGTCTCTACTAAAAAATACAAAAAATTAGCCGGGTGAGGTGGCGGGCGCCTGTAGTCCCAGCTACTCGGGAGGCTGAGGCAGGAGAATGGCGTAAACCCGGCAGGCGGAGCTTGCAGTGAGCTGAGATCCGGCCACTGCACTCCAGCCTGGGCGGCCGAGCCAGACTCCATCTCAAAAAAAAAAAAAAAAAAAAAAAGAGTTCACCAAGGGTTTTTGAAACAGCTGCCCACCCAAGCAGACCCTGGTTGTGTCAACTCCCCCAATCCCAACTTATTGTGATAACCTTGTCCCAAATCTCAAATCACCCTGTGGGCATCTTTCAAATTCAGTCTCCTGAGCTCTTCTCTAATGGTTTGGAGGTACTAACAAACCATTACTGGCAGCGAGCATCTGAAAATACTCAAACAGCAGGGAGTTTGAAAACAGGGAACACAGATGGTGGGGATGTTCTCATCCAGTCCCCTAGAATAAAAGCCTAGCTCAGGTCAGGAAGGATTTTCAAGCTCTTAAAGATAGCATGGGATTAGGCATGTTAACTGGAAAGGGAAAACTTGCGTCCTGGGGGTGGAACTATCCTATCACAAGCTGTCCTCACAAGGTAGGTCACTATTGGTAAGGGATGATTCACTTGTGAAGACAAGATAGCAGCTGTGAATTATGTGGGAGATAGCCCAGGCCCACACTTCTTTCATATTCACCAGGGGCTTTGGACCAAGTCTTCCTTTTTCATTCAAGTGTTCTCATTCTTTTATCTGAAGCCTTGTTCTTTCAGGCATGTGCAATGTCAGGAAGCAGGGTGGGGGGCTTGGGGAGGGAATAGGAGGGAAGAGAAAAAGCCAGGTTCCACTCACCAAAAAAGAAAAAAGCCACTCTGGAAACCCTGCTTAAGTACTTCAGGATACAGAGTACAGCTTCTCTATTTTCCCACCCCTTTCCATAAGCTTCCTGGAACAGAAAAGTCTGCAAACCAATTGAAGGCGGCAAAGAATTAGAGGTTGTGAAATGGTATACTCAGGAAAGAACAAATATGAGGCCGGGCGCGGTGGCTCAAGCCTGTAATCCCAGCACTTTGGGAGGCCAAGACGGGCGGATCACGAGGTCAGGAGATCGAGACCATCCTGGCTAACATGGTGAAACCCCATCTCTACTAAAAATACAAAAACTAGCCGGGCGAGGTGGCGGGCGCCTGTGGTCCCAGCTACTCCGGAGGCTGAGGCAGGAGAATGGCGTAAACCCGGCAGGCGGAGCTTGCAGTGAGCTGAGATCTGGCCACGGGCGACAGAGCGAGACTCCGCCTCAAAAAAAAAAAAAAAGAACAAATATGAATTTTCACCAAACAGGTGGGAGGTATTCAAAGTGAGAGCACTTTAATGAAATAAGCTGATCCTCAGTATGCAATAAGAGGCTGCTATACAGCAGGTTGAAAATGTAAAGTTAAGACATATCAGAAGGTCTGAATATACTTAAATACTTCCAGAAAACTTAAAGTTGAGAGATATCAGAAGTCACAAGAACTACAGATGTGGAAGCAGACACTGTTGTGAGCAACTACATTCCTCCCATAGAATGCTGCTCAATACTGGCACACAGACCAGAGGTAGCCAGCAGTACACAAGACTGCAAGGCAACAAGTACATTATCAATGAATTAGCCATCTAGCACTTAAACCATGTTCCACATTGGAAGTGTGTCAAGCAAGAGCACCTCTGACAACACTTTTCTGCCACCACCAGTGATCATCTCCACTGATGCATACTTCATCTTGATATGCAGTCAGTTCTCTTACTCATTCTCTTTGACCACTGGAGGTAGTGATTTTTAACAACAGTAAACAAGAAAAAGTCATCAGGACTCTAACTGTAAAACCCGAAACATTCAAAAGACTAGTTTAGTTCAAGAGCAAAAAAAAAAAAAACTTAGAATTTAGCTCACACACTCAAAACTGCCCTGCCTAATGTGGGTCTGATGAATAAATGCTGATAAAATACTACCGAGTGTCAGCAAAGTACTATCACTAATCCTGCCCTAATTTCTCTTTACATTCTATATTCTCAGGGAAATGTACCAACACCCAGCCTTCTGCTGTTAGTTCCTAACTGAGCACTGCTTTTTCCTCACTTTGGTATCTCTCCACCCCCAAACAAATCCAACTCGATTATTAAAACCAAGTTAGTTTCACTTTACAGAACCTTTCCTAGCAACTTTCAGCTCTGTAGCCCCTCATTGGCTCATTAATCTTGTTCTGTCCAGAAACTTTTTTTTTTTGAGACGGCGTCTCGCTCTACTGCCAGGTTGGAGTGCAGTCAGTGGCGTGATCTCGGCTCACTGCAACCTCTGCCTCCCAGGTTCAAGCAGTTCTCCTGCCTCAGCCTCCCGAGTAGCTGGAACTACAGGCGTGTGCCACCACGCCCAGCTAATTTTTGTATTTTTAGTAGAGATGGGGTTTCACCATGTTGGCCAGGCTGGTCTCAATCTCTTGACCTTGTGATCCGCCCACCTCGGCCTCTAAAAATGTTGGGATTACAAGCGTGAGCCACTGAGCCTGGCCCAGGAACATCGTTATTAGAGTTATCCACTCCTTCCCAGCAGTATTTAATGCCTTGTCGCTTGAACTACACCAAAAGCTCCCAGCTCCCAAGAGGGAAACCATGTCTAATGCTTCCTATCAAGGAGAAGCCAGGAGCTACACTTTAAGGATTCAGCCATTTTGTAAGCTTTCCCTTTGCTTGCAGTCTTCTTATTCTTGACTTGTTCCTAGCTTAAAAAGTTATACACTGGTTTCAAATCCAGATAATTGAAGATTAACTTTTCAAATCCTCAAACAACTTTGCAGGGAGAACATTTACTTGGTTGAGTCTTTCCTACCAGAATGTACACTGAGCTTTAGAAAAGGAAAAATTGGTGGGTGCTGTGGCTCACATCTATAATCCCAGCACTTTGGGAGGTTGAGGCAGGAGGATCTCGAGCCCAGGAATTAGAAAACAGCCTGGGCAACATGGGGAGACCTCATCTCTATAAAACAGTTTAAAAATACCAAAACTAGCAAGGCATGGTAGTACACACATGTAGTCCTAGCTATTCAGGAGGCTGAGGCAGGAGGACTGTTGCAGCCCAAGAGTTCGAGGCTGCAGTGAGCTGTGATCACACCACTGCACTCCAGCCTAGGCGGAAGAGGTGAGACCTTGTGTCTTAGAAGAATCAAAAAGCTCTTCAGGCTACTCTGGGCACACTGCCTATGGGGTAGTCCTGCTCTGCAAGGAGCAGTTAAAAAAAATCTTCAAAAGGTAATGGTGGCAAGCAAAAGTTAAGCTTGTAAAGGGTGCTTAGAGAAAGAGGTCTGCTGCTCTCTCAATTATCTCTTTTCTGGTGGAAACCACTTCATATTCCCAAACTGCCTTATTAACAGCCTAGGCAAATTAATTTAAACAAAATTTATGTTGGCATCAGAACACAGCCCATAGGATTGGCCAATTTTTAAGTAAACTGAAAGATCAAGGGATTTGGAATATCTGCCTGCCCTAAGTCAGATGCCCACAGTGACTCACTGTTGCTATCCTCCCTCCCCAGCTAGTTTTAAGATAAGCTCAGCATTACTATGATGTCATGTTACAGGGCTGCAGTAACCTGTCCAACCAAGTCACAATACAGCTCTTGCTTAATTCCAGGAGCTGGTGTATTCTGACAGCTGTAGAGTAAAAAGTCACAGCTATAATCCCACATAGGGAGCTACAGGATGATTTTGTGAATCTTTGAGAAAACATAAGAAGTGTAAAAAAGCAGTATCTCTTTTGTATATCAAGAATAGATTAAGGCAAGCTAACACATGGCACTTCAAAAGAGGAACTTGCTTCTGCAACTTAAGAATTATTAGGGCTGTGTGTGGTGATTCACGCCTGTAATCTCAGCACTTTGGGAGGCTAAGGTGGGCAGATCACAATTGTGGTCAGGAGTTTGAGACCAGCCTGGCCAATATGGTAAAACTCCATCTCTGATAAAAATACAAAAAAATTAGCCAGGCATATTGGCATGTGCTTGTAATCCCAGCTACTCGGGAGTCTGAGGCAGGAGAATCACTTGAACCCGGGAGGCGGAGGTTGCAGTGAGATGAGATTGCACCACTGCAGTCCAGCCTGGGCGACAGAGTGAGACTGTCTCAAAAAAAAAAAAAAAAAAAAAGAATTTGAGGGGGCACATCTTTATTACAATGTTAAGGAGAAAGTAATAAGCTAACATTCAGGAAGGTTTTGGTTTACTTTTAGATCACAAGTGACATAATCAATGAGAAGGTGAGAAGCCAAAGGACTGTGATGGAGTCCTTGAAAGGACTTCATCATTAAAAGCAGCACACTGCAGAAAGCAGCATGCATTTTGTTTATAGAGGAAACTGAAAAATATTCTTCAATCACCCAAATCTGCCAAATACCTTCTTCCTCTCATTCTCTTTCCTGGTGAAATAAAGGGCATTTCCTAATTAATCCCTAAGGTTACTTTATCAAGAAGGGTTTTCTTTCCTTTACTATAACAGTAATTAGAGAAAGTCTTCATAATTCATCAGTAACCACTCTCCAAACCAAGGCTATTACCAGCTATTACCAAGCTCTCCCCTCTCATGCATTAAAACTGCTCTTCTTGTTTTCATTATACCCTGTACCTGCATTTCACAAGGACCTTTCACTTATGTTACCTATATTGAAATTCATGAGTAGTGCTGCTAAATACAAGTTAAATCCTGCTGTCAAGTGACTTCCAATTAAGTCTTGGAACTAATATAAAACAGACTGCACTAGATCTATAAAACCATAGTACCTACTATTTCCAACTTGCCCAAGGCCATGCAGACACTAAAATGCCAGCCTCAAGGTATGACTTAATGCCACAATATTAGTTTAGAAGAATGGTTGGGAAGAGAGTAGCCAGAAATGAGTGAAGTTTTGAAGATTGAGGTTTGGCTGCTGTGATAATGAGAAAGGAGCACTCATTCCAGGTGAGAGCCTAGAAAAGTTCTAGTAGATATATTAAAGGAATAGTGGGCATACAGCAGGGAACAGGAAAAAGAAAGGTATGAAAAGAATACTGCAACCAGACTGAAAAGGGTTTTTTTTTTTTTTTTTTTTGAGACGGAGTCTGGCTCTGTCGCCCAGGCTGGAGTGCAGTGGCCAGATCTCAGCTCACTGCAAGCTCCGTCTCCCGGGTTTACGCCATTCTCCTGCCTCAGCCTCCCGAGTAGCTGGGACCACAGGCGCCCGCCACTTCGCCCGGCTAGTTTTTTGTGTGTTTTCGTAGAGACGGGGTTTCACCGGGTTAGCCAGGATGGTCTCGATCTCCTGACCTCGTGATCCGCCCGTCTCGGCCTCCCAAAGTGCTGGGATTACAGGCTTGAGCCACCGTGCCCGGCCAAAAAGGGCTTCTTAATACCATGTCTATGACTTATTTGGGTCCATAATGGTCACAAATGGCCTATTTTCTCTTGGATCTCTATTAATGTAAAAGTTTAAGATTACCAGGATTTTTTGTTGTTTGTTTAGGGACTACAGAAAGTCAAGAAGGAAACAAAAATTTAAATTACTACTATATTGTCTGTCCATCCAACCTTTCTGAAAGATCCCAGTATCCTTTAAATAGGGATAGTGACATTATTTACTTATATAATTCTAACAACTCCTGAGTATTATACAGATCAAGTGGTAATAATAACAAGCTCCAGTTTCTTAGAAGGTGATTCTTCCTTTACAAGTTAAACATGGCATATAGCAGTAATCCTGGACCTTCAGTGAAGATTTGTCATAATACTGCTAAGGATACTTTTGGTTTGTTTTTGAGACAAGGTCTTACTCTGCTGCCTAGGCTGGAGTGCAGTGGTGCAATGCCAGCTCACTGTAGCCTTGACCTCTCAGGCTCAAGCAATCTTCCCACCTCAGCCTCCCAAGTAGTTGGGATCACAGGCATGCACCAAATGACTGCTTTTTTTTTGGAGAGACAGGGACTTCCTGTGTTGCCCAGGCTGGTCTCGAACTCCTGGGCTCAAATGATCCTCCTGCTTTGTCCTCCCAAAATGTTGCAATTACAGGCATAAGCCACCATGCCCAACTGCTAAGGATACTTGAGGTGGATAAGGTTTTTGCAGAAGTTGATCTTATAGCAGGAATTGGTAGATGAGACAATTCAGCTAGGACTATACACTGCTACCTTTCCCACTAAAACCAGGACAAAGAGAAAACAAGCTTATCTCCTAAGAGTAACAGGAACCAGGAATCCAAAACTAGTCACAGGGGTTGGCAAACATTTTCTGTAAAATGCCAGATAGTAAAATATGTTACTTTTTGGTCAAATACAGTTTCTGGTGTGTGTGTGTGTGTGTATGTCTATATATATTTTTTAAACAACCCTTTACAATGTAAAAACCTGGCCGGGCGCGGTGGCTCAAGCCTGTAATCCCAGCACTTTGGGAGGCCGACGGGCGGATCACGAGGTCAGGAGATCGAGACCATCCTGGCTAACACGGTGAAACCCCATCTCTACTAAAAAATACAAAAAAAAAAAAAAACTAGCCGGACGAGGTGGCGGCGCCTGTAGTCCCAGCTACTCCGGAAGCTGAGGCAGGAGAATGGCGTAAACCCAGGAGGCGGAGCTTGCAGTGAGCTGAGATCCGGCCACTGCACTCCAGCCTGGGCGACAGAGCGAGACTCCGTCTCAAAAAAAAAAAAAAAAAAAACCATTTTTAGCTCAAATACTACAAAAACAGGCTATGGGCCTGATTTGACCCACACACATTATAGTTTCCTATCTCTGGTACAGACAACAAATTGGAATTAAGTGAGACAACATATGGGACTTAGGTGAATCTGTGACAAATGAAAGGTGAGATGAAGGCAAACTACTGTCAAGGGATGATCTGAGCCTGAACAATTCAGTGAATGTGAAGAGAAAACAAGATCACATGTGAATATAGATGTCAACTGGAAAAGGAAGGAGAAAAAAAGGGAGCACAAGGAAGAAAAAAAAATCAAAATTTGTGAGCCATCTCAAGCCATCAAAAAAATTTCATTCTATTGTAGGAGAGAAGCTGGAAACAACGACAGAGTAATGTTGTGTTAAGAATTAAAGTACTAGCTCCAGTTAGGCATATAAATGACAATTAGAAGGGACAGAAGTTACGGTTATGTCAGCAGCCTCCAGTGAGCTAGGATATGAACTGTCTAAGTCTTTTCAAGCTAAACAAATATATATACACATTCAACCCATTTAAGTGAAGAGACACATTTAAGTCCACAAAAGCAAACTTAACTACCTACTATATAACTTACTTTTTATTGAAAGTATCTTGCATTCATGATGGATGCTTTCTGGGTTTTACCACATATTTTAATGATAAAAGTTAAATTATTTTTTACATGCAAGTAGTGTGAATAATTTTCCCCACATGGGAACACTGATTATAAAAAGATGACAATCCCACATGGGTTAAGTGTCTTTTTAATTGAAAAGCTAACAAACTATCCAGTTACATTTCTCCCAAAAACCCACAAACTGGGTAGTAACTGAGTCTCTAGGCAATATATTTAAAACTAAGAGGATTAAAAATAAAATTAAAGAAAAAGAAAACACGTCCTCAGATGCAATGAAGGGAGCCCTGCTACATACAGGCTAATCAATACAGTGGTACTCCTTGACTGCAGGAGGCTGGAAGACATCCTAGTAACTCCGCTCAGAACATTTACCTCAAGAAGCCTTTTTCCAGTTTCCAACTCATGAATAAAGAGAGTATTTTGTTAATTCTATTCCAAAAAACTTTTTTGCAACTTGTTTTATTTACAATGCCAATTTTCAAAAGGTCACTAAAGTTAACTGGACAATAAACTAGGCAGAAATTGCTTTACAAAAAAGAGGGAAAGCCCCAAATGCCACTTATAGAGAACCCACAGTTCAGTTTTATTCAGAGCAAAGAAAAAAGAAACTTTCGATCATACTAGAAGAAACTCAGCCATAGGTTTGGAATCTATACTCTAACTACACATGCAATGAGGACAATATTCTGCTAATACAATTGACTTGCTGCTGCATTTGTCTACTGTTTGTCTAATATTAACAATTATAAACAGAGCAGTGCAACTAGTATTTGGAACAATCCTTACAGTGTTACAGTGTCAGGCACAACATTTCACTTCTCTTCACACCACTGGTTCTCTTTGCGTACCTAAAAGAGATGAATATAAGGAAGCACCTTAACTTGAGTAGTCTTTCCTAAGACTTATAATACTACCTACTGATTCATCGATAGCCAGTGAGTTGAGTCAGAACTGAGAACAGATGGAAAATTAGAATAACATCAGATTAAGACTATATTTCCGGATTTCCTTTCTTTGCCTCCCATGGTTTTTATTCTGCCCTGCTGAAATTATGAACAAAGCAAAGGCAATGGGCAATTGACTAAAGTCGACAGAGCAAATTCAGTTAATTCATTTGCATAATTTCAGTCTGTAGTCATGTCAACAAAATCATTCTGATCTATTATTTCATTTCCTCCCCTCATTAAGTTACTCTAAAGTACCCTAGCATACACTTCTCTATAGGGCTTGCTTTTCTGAAGTCAGATATGTATGGTCTATACAGAAAGTTGCAGGTGCCAAAACTAGTAACTGTTAATACAGTAACAAGAGCTCTTCTCATTGAAAACTAATTGTTCTTATGCTTAAAATGCAGTATCACCTAAGTGTTCAGATTCATAAAGACAGACCAGTAAGAGTATGCTTAAGACACATAAAATACATATTATCCCTGAAGTATCAAGACTACTTGATACAGTCACCTCTTTTCCTGGCATGTTACAGGCGTTAGTCCCTTTTTAAGAGCATGTGATCAAAGACAAAACTTTGTGCTACCTACCTGGGCTTCCTCCTCTTCAGTAAAGTCATTTTTGATATTGAAGGTCTTGCGAATCTCCTCAGGAGTCTTTCCCTTGATCATATTGGCAACAGTCTTGCATGTAACATCAAGCAAACCTTTGATGTCTAAGTAGTTTGCAGCCTGTAAAGAGACAGTTGTTTTCCTTAAAGTATACTTGATGTTTTAAACTAAATCCAAAGTTAATGATTGACAGTCCATATCTAATAAAGCTTAAAATGCTAATTTTAAATTAAAGGAAGAATAAATCACTCATAAGTTCTTCTGTGAAAGACTTTTATGTGACCTTCTTTGTTACACCTCTATAATGTTGCATCCCTCTGCTTCCTTAACCAAACTATACTAGCTCAAATGTTAAATAACGGCCACTACTGTTGTGTATGTGTGTACACATGCACACAAATACCACATCAGGTCTTGGCAAAAATATTTGTCCACACTAAAGAGTTCAAACATAAGCAGTTACAGCACTACACTTTATTGATCTCTTTTTAAAAAACAGGTTTTGGTTTCATTGACTTTATTGTTTACCTGTTTTCTATTTCATTGATTCCTGCCCTTTAATATTCTCATTTTTCTGTTTAATTTCATCCTTTACTAGTTTCTTAAGGTGGAAGCTTAGATCACCGATTTGAAACTTTTTTCCTTTCTAATAATATAGGTATTTCATTCCATCAGTTTCCTTCTAAGTAATTCTTTAGCTGCATCTCACAGATTTTTCATGTGTTTTATTTCCATTCAGCTCAAAATACTTTCTTTTTATTTCTTCTTTGACCCGTAGCTTACCTGCAAATGTGTTAGTTTAAAAGTAGTTGCAAATTTTTCCAGATATCTTTCTGTTTGTGATTTCTAATTCCATTGCAGTCAGAAGACAAACTTTGTATGACTTGAATCCTTTTACGACAGACTTTTTTTTTTTGAGACACCATCTCACTCTGTCACCCCGGCTGGAATTCAGGGGCATGATCTCGGCTTACTGCAACCTGCAACTCCCGGGTTCAGCCGATTCTCTTGCCTCAGTCTCCCAAGTAGCTGGGATTACAGGTGCGTGCCTCCACACCCAGCTAATTTAAATATTTATTTATTTTTGAGACGGGACTCTCGCTCTGTCACTGGAGGGCAGTGGCGCAATATTGACTCACTGCAAGCTCCACCTCCCGGGTTCACGCCATTCTCCTGCTCAGCCTCCCAAGTAGCTGAGACTACAGGTGCCTGCCACCACGCCCGGCTAATTTTTTGTATTTTTAGTAGAGATGGGATTTCACCATGTTAGCCAGGATAGTCTCGATTTCCTGACCTCATGATCCTCCCGCCACGGCCTCCTTAAGTGCTGGGATTACAGGTGTGAGCCACTGTGCCTGGCCTAAAACATTACATGTAATGATAGCAGAATACATATTCTTTTCAAATGTATATTACCAAGACAGACCATGTCCTGGGCCATAAAACAAGTCTCGGCCAGGCGCAGTGGCTCACGCCTATAATCCCAACACTTGGGAGGGCGAGGTGGGTGGATCACTTGAGGCTAGGAGTTCGAGACCAGCCTGGCCAGCATGATGAAACCCCATCTCTACTAAAAATATAAAAAATTAGCTGGGTGTGATGGCTTATGCCTGTAATCTCAGCTACTCAGAAGGCTAAGGCAGGAGAATCACTTGAACCCGGGAGGTGGAGGTTGCAGTGAGCCAAAATCACACCACTGCAACCCAGCCTGTGTGACAAGAGTGAAACTCTGTCTCAAAAAAAAAATAAATAGAAATAAAAATAAAAAATATATATATATATAAAATGTTTTATAAATGTCCATTAAGACAATTTGGTCAATAGTGTTATATCAAGTTATCCTGATTTCTGTCTAGTTATATTAACTGAGAGAGGTGCTGAAATCTCTATGATTGTCACTTTGTGGACTTCTTTGAGTTCTACTGGGTTTTGTTTCACTTCTTGGAAGTTCTGCTTCTAGGCAGATAAACATTTATAACAGTTATGTCTTTTTAAAAAACTGATCCCCTTATCAATATGAAATAATCCTCTTTAACCCTGGTAATATTCTTTTCCTCCAAACCTATTTTAATATAGTTACTCCAGCTTTCTTTTGACTTGTGTTAGTGTAGTGTATCTTCTTCCATTCTTTAAACCTAGTTGTGTCTATATATTTAAAGTGGGTTTCTTATAGACAGCATAGCTAAGCTTGCTTTTCTGATCTGGTAATTTCTGCCTTTTAGCTGTGTTTAGACCATTTACATTTAGTGTGTTACTGATATGTGGATTTAAATATGGCATTACATTTGAATTTAAAATTCAGTGTCAATGAAGTTAGCAAATTTTAAATCTGTAAGAAGTGTTTAAAGGCTCTGGAATAGAGCTATCTTACACATTAAAAACTTACCAGAATGAGTTCAAAAAGTGTTCCTTGGTCAACTTTCAGGAATTCTTGGTCCCAAACAGGGATATCGTCTGTTCGCTTTTCTTTGTTCTCATCATCTTCAGGAGGAGGAGGGTCATCCTTGTGGTGGGTGCACCACTGAATGACCTACAACAAAAGTTCATTCCTCTGTGGCATTTGTCACAAGGTACTCATTCGAATCACTGCTGGGACAACTTATCCCTATACTGGAATAATAACTAGCTAGAGGTTGACTTGAGCCATTAACAGCCAAGCTTGAAAAGCAAAAATGAAGAATCTTTATAACCCTAGAAGGGAGAAGTTCTTATTAGATAAAAGCAAGCCATGCTGACAGAGTACTGTACTTGACTACATTAAAAAGCTTCTATGCAAAAAGAAAAGTTAGACAGGACAATGACTGGAAGATACCTGCAGTATGTACAATGATTAGCCGAGAATATAAAATGTTTAAAAAATCATTATAGAGAAATGGGTTAATGATATGTACAGGCAATAAATGAAATGTGAAAGGCCAAACATAAGGAACACTCAACTTTACCAGAAGCAAAACTAACACTATGGATACTTCTCTAGATTGAAAAAAATCAAGAAACTGATACTAATTGTTGGGCAACAGTGGAAAGGAAACACGAACTCTATAGAGAGTATAAATTGGTATAACCCCTTTGAAAGCTAATCCAGCACTCCTCAGTTAAAACTGAATATGTACATGGATTGTAACCAGGAAATTCCAAATACCCCAGACACATGTGTAAGACTATTTGGTGTAGGAACAAAGCAGGAAAAGCCCCAAAATTCCCTTAATAGGAGAATAATTACTTCATAAAGTTTCAGGAAGCTGATTACCTAGACTATACATACCAGCATAAAGACCAAAATCAATACTGAAAGTGTTTTCAGTTGTAGAATCTAGGCAGTGGCTACATGGTGTCTACTGTGAGAAAAATTCTTTCAATTTTTCTGTATAGTTAAAACTTTTTCATAGCAAAATGTTGGAGGAATAAACAATGCTGAGAGAAAATGACAGGGTCAAGAAATTATACTGCCAGGATACAAACAAAACAAAACAAAACAAAACAAAACAATTTCAATAAGGAAAAGCCAAGCAATGGGTTTTTTGTTTGTTTTTGAGACAAGGTCTCACTGTGTCACCCAGGCTGGAATGCAGTGCCGTGATCATGGCTCACTCGACCTCCTGTGCTTGAGCGATCCTCCCACCTCAGCCTCCCAAGTAGCCTGGCTCATTTTTGTATTTTGTTTCTGCAGACATAACGTTTCATCATGTTGCAAACTCCTGAACTCAAGCAATTCACCCACCTTGCCCTCCCAAAGTGTTGGGATTACAAGTATGAGCCACCATGCCTGGCCAGCAAAAGGTTTTTGTTTTTGTTTTAATTTTGAGACGGAGTTTCACTCTTGTTGCCCAGGCTGGAGTGCAATGGCGCTATCTTGGCTCACTGCAACCTCCACCTCTTGGGTTCAAGCAATTCTCCTGCCTCGGCCTCCTGAGTAGCTGGGATTACAGGTACCTGCCACAATGCCCAGCTAATTTTTAAAAATATTTTTAGTTGGCCAGGCTGGTCTCGAACTCCTGACCTCAGATGATCCACCCGCCTTGGCCTCCCAAAGTGCTGGGATTACAGGCGTGAGCTACCGCAAC
>NW_012116422.1:3095085-3096168 GCF_000951035.1 Colobus angolensis palliatus
TTAAAAGGATATATAAGAAACTAATGCCTAGGTTGACGCTGTAGTGAGCCATGACTGTGCCACTGCACTCCAACCTGGGCAAGAGTGTGACCATCTGTCAAAAAAAAAAAAAAAAAATCACTACCACTACTAACAAAAAATAAAAATTTAAAAATAAAAACCTCTTAAAAGGATATATAAGAAACTAATGCCTAGGTTCACAACGGGTGGCGCCAGGAAGTCTCTACAAAAATAAAAAAATTAGCTGGGCATGGTAGCGGGTGCCTGTAATCGCAGCTACTCGAGAGGATGAGGCAGGAAAATCACTTGAGCCCAAGAGGCAGAGGTTGCAATAAGCTAAGATCGTGCCACTGCACTCCAGCCTGGGCGACAGAGTGAGACTCTGTCTCAGAAAAAAAAAAGGCCAGGCGCAATGGCTCACGCCTGTAATCCCAGCACTTTTGGAGGCCAAGGCGGGCAGATCACAAGGTCAGGAATTCAAGACCAGCCTGACCAACACAGTGAAACCCCGTCTCTACTAAAAAATACAAAAATTAGCCGGGCATGGTGGCAAGTGCCTGTAATCCCAGCTACTTGGGAGGCTGAGGCAGGAGAATTGCTTGAACCTGGAAGGTGGAGGTTGCAGTGAGCTGAAATTGTGCCACTTCTCTCCAGCCTGGGCAACAGAGTGAGATCAAAAACAAACAAACAAACAAACAAAAAAATTCAGGTTGGCCGGGCATGGTGGCTCCACCTGTAATCCCAGCACTTTGGGAGGCCAAGGCAGGGAGATCACCTGAGGTCAGGAGTTGGAGACCAACCTGGCAATATGGTGAAAACCTGTCTCTACTAAAAAATACAAAAATTACCGGCATGGTGGTGGGTGTCTGTAATCCCAGCTATTCGGGAGGCTGAGGTAGGGAGAATTACTTGAACCCAGAAGGCAGAGGCTGCAGTCAGCTGAGATCACACCACTGCACTCCAGCCTGGGCCACAGGGCGAGACTCCATCTCAAAAAAAAAATAAATAGAAATAAAAATAAAAAATATATATATATATAAAATGTTTTATAAATGTCCATTAAGACAATTTGGTCAATAGTGT
>NW_012116422.1:3096441-3124268 GCF_000951035.1 Colobus angolensis palliatus
GGGGGGGGGGGAACACACTTACTTGTTAATACCTGTATTACAAATACTAAAAGGATAAACTGCTACCGGAAAGGGGACTGGAATAGATAAGGACAGAAATGGGAACAAAGTGTTACATATTCCTTTCTTATGACTTTAGCCATTTCAAAATTATAAATCTAAGAAAGATAGTCATGATTCAATTCCACCATGCTCTAGAAGTGGTATCTTTACAGAAGACTATTTAACAATATCTACCAAAATTTAGGTATACAAGCCGACCTGTGATCCAGATACTCTACATGTAGATCATCCTTCCTAGAGAAGTGTTTGCATAGGTATACACAGTACAGATGCCCAATAAATGACAACAGTCAACTGTGGCAAGAAAGCAGATAGAACTTTTTTCTGTATATTTTAAGAACATACAAACATCACTCAAGTAAGCGTTTAAGAACATTCAAATTTAAAAGTAATTTTAAGCAGTAAATTCCAACATAGATTGTTGAATTACTTATATTAATCAATTAGTGTTATATATTAAGCAGAATAAACTTAAACTCTTTAAAGACCTTACCTTTTTTAATATTGCTGCATTCACATTTGGTAGAGGAACTGGGTCATCATCTCCTTCATCATCCATTCCCAAATCTAAGAAAACCAGAAGAAAGTTTCTATTTTCTAATTCCATTATAATACTTATACCAACCAAGCTATGTCTCAAAACCTAAGAGTCAGCCCCCATATCCATGAGTTCTACATCTGTGGATTCAACCAACCACAGATTGAACATATTGGAAAAAAAAAATGGATGGCTGTGTCTGCACTAAACATGTAGACTTGTTTCCTTATCATTATTCCCTAAATAATACAGTATAAAAACTACTTACATAGCATTTACATTGTATTTGGTATTGTAAGTAATCTAGAGAGGATTTTAAGTATACAAGGTGATGTGCATATGTTATATGGCAACACTATACTATTATAAGAGACTTGAGTATTGGTGGATTTTGGTATCCACAGGGGTGTCCTAAAACCAATCCCCCATGGATACCAAGGGATGACTGTAACTTTTAAGACATGTCTGAAAGAATATAAAAAGGACTTTACTTAGAACAGCTCTCTTAGGAGCATTTAAAAATTGGTGGCTCCTAACGATGGAGTCCATAAAACCACCCAAAACTACATAAACTTGTGTGAGTAGACAAATAAAGGAATATTACATTTTAAAAAGTTCTTAATTAGGAGGAGAAGTGATTTAGTAAGTTGGGCTTGAATGACTGGGGAGCCATCTGAAAAAATTAAAGATGGACCCTTTCCTTACCCCTTTACATCAAATTCTCCAGATGAACTGTATTTTAAAAAGTAAAATAATGAAAACTATTAGTTAATAAAATGTCAATCTATTCAAATCTGAAACCCACAGATGTGTGTATACATACACACACTAAAAACACTAAAAATACAAACACACACACATACACACACACACACACACACACAACCATGCAGCCACTGACAAAAACAAGGCAGGCAGCTCCAAACATAATGGTATGATCCCAAGATTAAGGTTTTTAAACAAGGTTAAAAAAAAATTATTCGAATAAAAATAGAAATCGCTTTTTTCCAACAGGATATATGAGAAAGAGTTAATATTATGTGTAAGGAAGTTAAAGAACATAGGTTAAGGGACACAATTATGGGGCTATCAATAATCCAGGCACAAGATGATAGCCTGGACAAGGTTTGTAGCTAAGGAGGTGGTAAGAAATGACCTAATTCTGTCTGCATTTTGAAGGTAGAGACAATAGAATTTGCCAACAGAAGCCAAGTAGAATGTGAAAAGAGTTAACACTAAGGTTTATGGCATGAAAAGGATGAAGTTGCCACCAATTGATAAGGGGAAGGCTGTCAGAGGAACTATTATTTTTAGGAAGAGAGGATCAAGAGCTCTACTTTCCTAAATGTAAAATATTAGATATCCAAGGGCAGTTGTATGTTCAAGTCCAGAAATCAAGAGAAGAAATCAGAACTGTAAGTAAGTTTGGGAATTGGTGTATAGATGGTTTATAATGCTATGACACTATGATCAAGCAAATGGATGTGTACAGGTCTAGTGAAGAGGTCCAAAGATGAAGCCCTGGGGAACTGCAGGCTTTAAAGACTGGAAGACAGAAGGGTGTGAGGTAAGTACTAAGTGGAATTTTAGGAACCAAGTGAAGAGGGGAATAATCAAGCATCAAATAATGTCAACAGGTCTAGATAAGAACTGAAAATGGACAATGCACTTAATGACATGGGGTTCACTGAGCTTTATTTATAAGCAGTTCCAGTGGAGTGGTAAAGATGAGAGTAGATTCAAAAATAATTCATGTTATCTTGCATGGATGGATTCACTCATCTCCCCTCTCTTCTCCCTCCCACCAATGCCTATCCCTGATCCTATCTCAGCTTAGAGTAAAACTGTAAAATGACAATGTCTCATGTAAAGCTCTGTGTGGAACAAGTCGCTTATGTCTTTCCTGAACAAGTATGAAATCTTTTTCATCAGGTGAAAGAAAGAAGTTATAAAATGTAAAATACTTTGGTCTTGAGAACTAAGATATCAGAGGAAACATACAGAAGACCAGCTTGTTTAGATCCAAATGTAATTTGGAATGAGGTTTAACTCACACTAAAAATAAGGCTTTTGGCCAGGCATGGTGGCTCACGCATGTAATCCCAGTACTTTGGGAGGCCAAGGTGGGCGGATCACCTGAAGTCAGGAGTTCGAGACCAGCCTGGCTAACATGGTGAAACCCCATTTCTACTAAAAATACAAACAAATTGGCCAGGCGTGGTGGCTCACGCCTGTAATCCCAGCACTTTGGGAGACAGAGGCAGGCAGATCATGAGGTCAGGAGTTCAAGACCAGCCTGCTACTAAAAATACAAAAAACTAGCCGGGTGTGGTGCTGCATGCCTGTAGTCCCAGCTACTCAGGAGGCTGAGGCAGAAGAATCACTTGAACCCAGGAGGCAGAGGTTGCAGTGAGCCGAGATTGTGCCATTGCACTCTAGCCTGGGTGACACAGTGAGACTCCGTCTCAAAAAAAAAAAAAAAAAAAAAGCTGGGTATGGTGGCACGTGCCTGTAATCCCAGCTACTTGGGAGGCTGAGTCAGCAGAACTGCTCGAACCCATGAGGCAAAGATTGCAGTGAGCCGAGATTGCGCCATTGCACTCCAGCCTGGGCAATAAGAGTGAAACTCCATCTCAAAAAATAATAATAATAAAAAAATAAGGCTTTTATGACTGTAAAGGATCTTGCTAATTTTTTATTTTTTGTAAAGACAGGGTCTTGCTACATTGTCCAGGCTGGTTTTGAACTCCTGGACTCAAGCAATCCTCTTTAAATCCTCCAGCATTTAAACTAAGGATGTACAATATTTTTTGCTTTCAGACTAAAAGCACAAGTAGCAACAGTCATTCCTTTAAGCTATTCAGTTTCAGGGACTTCTGAAAGACATCTGTATCCTGATACTGCACCCTGGACCTTAACTAATCATCCAATCCACATGTAAATGTGCCAGGAGTCTCACTTCTGATTGTCCTGTGGATTAAAAGGTTTTATTTTTGTTTTCTAAGTCACATAAAACCCATAACCAGAGATACTGCAGATGGAAAACAAGAAAAGCAGTAAGTTGCCAAATTCAAAAGACTCCAGTCCTCAAGAGGCCAGAATCTTATGTAAGCCATTGGTACTTAAGATAAAACCATTCACTTGATTCCCAAAGGCAATGGAGTAAAAGAATAATTTAACTGTTGCTAACTGCCTATCAGTCCACTTACTTCAGTGATCAAAGTTGGCATGGTAAGTCTTCAAGATGCCCTATGTTTTTAAAATTGGCAAATGCTTCTTTGAAGCAGCACAGGAGAGATTAGTGTGTCAGGCACCAAGATAAAATAAAGAACACTTTCAATGCCAAAGCAAGTATTCAGGCAGCAATTCAGGTATCAGTTTCTACATCTTCTGGATAAAACCTTACTCACTTGGCCTTTTAGGGACACACTTGGATTACTTTCACTTTTTTTTAGTGAGCATAACATACTTCTTCATTCAATAGGTACTTGATGAACAGTGACTATGGGATGTACCAAGCAGTTTACAACTTAGTAGAAGTTATCTTAAGTTACCAGAATACAGGACTTTAAGGGCCACCATGATTGGTACCAGTTACTAAAGAGAATTCTAAGCTTTTATCAAAAAACAGATGTCACCCACTTAGAAAACAAAACGGAAGACACATCTATGTAATTCAGCTTCTGCCTCTACCACACCTAAGTATCTGCAGCTAGAAGTCCTCTAACTTATTAACTATGAAATTCTAAGGACCAGTCTACAGTATATAAATCTGGCAATCACTCTAGTCACCTAGAAATGTCCCCTTTTCCCTTAACTTCCACAAATCCTACTCTACTAATTCTCTACTACTGACTTCTATACTCTTTAGCACCCCAGCTCCAACATCATCATTTTCCAGAGTTAAACTCCCATAACCCAATATATAAAACAAGTCTTCTTATCTCTAGCAGTCTAACTCTGGGGCCAATATTCACAAACTCAATCACCCAGTAGACTGCTACATAGATCTTCTGAAGGAATCTCAAACATGGTTTAAGCTCAAAGTCATTTTCTTCTCCATTCCTCTCAAACCCATTTTCAGCTCTACCAACTACAGTATCACAATTCCATCCCACCCTAACTGAAAACCTTATTTTTACTTTCCCTAGCACACCCTGTCTACTTTACTTCAGAATGATCTCCCAAAACATCCTAATTTTACTGGATTTAAATATCACCTCAGCTGGGCTTAATGGCTCACGCCTGTAATTCCAACACATTGGGAGGCTGAGGTGGGAGGATCACCTGAGGTCAGGAGTTTGAGACCAGCCTAACATGGAGAAACCTCGTCTCTACTAAAAATACAAAATGAGCTGGGCATGGTGGCACATGCCTGTAATTCCAGCTACCTGGGAGGCTGAGGCAGGAGAAGTGCTTGAACCTCGGAGGCAGAGGTGGCAGTGAGCTGAGATGGCACCACTGCACACCACGCTGGGCAACAAGAGCAAAACTCAGCCTCAAAAAGATAAATAAATAGAAGAAATATCCTCACCAGTACTAGATACTGCAATCTCTTCAAGACTGAAGCATAACACTAGCCAAGATGTTCCCACGGTGCCACTTGGCACGCAACTTTGTTAACGTGCTAATTACACCATGTGACAAGTTTGTGTTGTTTGTGTCTGCCTTCCCTCCTAGTTTATAAGTTCTTCAAGGGCAAAGGCCATGTCTCACTTACCTTCTTTTCACCAGCACCAATGTTGGCATATAACCCTTCTCTTCGTTTAAGTATTTATAAGCTACTGATCTTCCCTACATAAAAAACCTCTGACATTTAAGTACCAAGAACACTCAATACTACTGAGTTTTTTTCATCAATTCCAGACACTGATTTGTATCACCCCACTGGTAATACTTAAAAGAGATCCACATTAACTAGTGAGTTTCAAGATCTGTTTTCTAACTCACTTCCTTGTGCTGCATATATACTTTATAGCAGTTTCCGGGGAATGACAAAATGGACAAAAGAGAAACCTTGTTTAAAAAAAAAAATTCTGCCTGGCACAGTGGCTCATGCCTGCAATGTGGCTCTTCCCAGTACTTTGGGGTGCTGAGGTGGGAGGATGGCTTGAGTTATCTGTAAGTGTGAGAACAGCCAGGGTAACATTTAGGCTGGGCATGGTGGCTCACACCTGTAATCCCCAGCATTTTGGGAGGCTCAGGCAGGCAGATCATGAGGTCACGAGCTCGAGACCAGCCTGACCAACATGGTGAAACCCTGTCTCTACTAAAAATACAAAAATTAGCCAGGCATGGTGGCGTGCACCTGTAATCCCAGCTACTTGGGAGGCTAAGGCAGGAGAATCACTTGAACCCGGAAGCAGAGGTTGCAGTGAGCTGAGATCATGCCACTTGCACTCCAGCCTGGGCAACAGAGCAAGACTCCATCTCAAAAAAAAAAAAAAAATTAAAAACTCAGCTGGGGCTGGGCACGGTAGCTCACGCCTGTGATCCCAGCACTTTGGGAGGCCGAGGCGGGCAGATCACCTGAGGTTGGGAGTTCGACACCAGCCTGACCAACATGGAGAAACTTCGTCTCTAAAAAAAATACAAAATTAGCTGGGCTTGCTGGCGCAAGCCTCTAATTCCAGCTATTCGGGAGGCTGAGGCAGGAGAATCGCTTGAACCAGGGAGACGGAGGTTACAGTGAGTCAAGATTGCAACATCGCACTTCAGGCTGGGCAACAAGAGCAAAAATCTGTCTCAAAAAAAATCAGCTGGATGTGGTGGCACGTACCTGTAGTCCCAGTTATTCAGGAGGCTGAGGTGAGAGGACTGCTTAGCCCAGAAGGTTGAGGCTGCAGTGAGCCGTGACTGCACCACTGCACTCCAGCCTGGGCAAGAGTGAGACTCCGTCTCAAATAAATAAATAAATAAATAAAATCTACACAGCAATCCGCAGAGCTCACTCCCTCCACTGAAATAAGGTGTTCTATTTAGCTACCATTATAAGATGGTATCTCTTTTCCAAAGACTTTAATTTCTGTCACTGGAACTTATGAATCCAAATTTACTTGAACAGAAATTAACCATTGCCTAAGGCTTGGCAATCACTTCAATGTTTATTACCTTATGATTTTATCCATTTAATTACAGAACAACCCTCACTAATTCAGACAATGCGGAAAGGATGACTTGTATCAGAAAAATGTAAGTTATAAAGAAAAAAATGTAAACTTTACCTCTTTATACTCTCAAGCACCTTATGACAGCCTGCTGCTCATATAAACTTAATATTCACAAATTATCTCAAATTACACATTTCCCCCCACCCAGGTTTTCCAATGAACTTACCTTCCAACATGGTCTTAATAGTCACAGATTGTTTGGCAATTTCCACATCAACTTCAAATATCTCTCCATCAGAACTCTGCAACTTAATTGAAGGCATCTAAAAACAAGTACATTCGATGTAAAATTTGAGAGAGAGTTCTACATGATATTTCATCAACTACAGTCCGTCAAAAGGCTATAACTTATTGACCACAAAGTTCTAAGGACCTACAATACATAATCCTGTAAAGCACTGTTGTAAGTAGTTATTCACAGGTTAGCCTGCAAGTATTTCTATTAACTTTTTTCAAAGTATAACTACTAGGAACAGAAGCTTTTAAGGCCTGCCCTACTGAACTCACTATTGGTATCAATTTAATAAAACATACATATTTGTATTTGCCTTCTGCCTGCCTTTCGTCTCCCAATGAATACTGGACTACTCCATTTGAACAGTTAACTGCCACAATTAACTACATGCAAACCTAAGGAAGGTCAGTCCAAAATAAACAAGGCTACCAAATAAGATAGAAATTTTCCCCACAGTGAGACCTACCTGTGAAGATGAGTTCAGATCCAGAGAATAATCAGAATATGCTGATTTATGTCTGAGGCAATGCAAGACCATATACACGAGAATAAAATTATTTAAAGATAAGCAGATGTGAGTACAATTCCCTAAATCTAGTAAGAAGCTTCATTTCAGAGCGCTTTTTATCTTTCAGTACTGACTGTCCAGCTGACCAACTTTGAGATCTCTTGGCAAGAGCTCCATAATAATAACCTATTACTTGCTCTGAAAATGCATTTATTAATTCAGATTAATTATGAGTCACTAGGAAAAAGATAATCTTACATAAAAAGTTAAGCAATCAGGCCGGGCGCGGTGGCTCACGCCTATAATTCCAGCACTTTGGGAGGCCGAGGCGGGTGGATCACGAGGTCAGGAGATCGAGACCATCCTGGCTAACATGGTGAAACCCCGTCTCTACCAAAAATACAAAAAATTAGCCAGGCGTGGTGGCGGGCGCCTGTAGTCCCAGCTACTTGGGAGGCTGAGGCAGGAGAATGGCGTGAACCCAGGAGGCAGAGCTTGCAGTGAGCCGAGACCACACCACTGTACTCCAGCCTCGGTGGCAGAGCGAGACTCCGTGTCAAAAAAAAAAAAAAAAAGTTAAGCAATTAATTTCAAAGGACTTGAGTTCTGGCAAAAAAAAAAAAAAGGAATTTAAAATTAAAAGTCCAACAATTTCTTACCATCTTCAAATTCTTTTTTTAAAAAAGAAAACATACAAAAAAGAAAAACAACAACAAAAAGAGTAGCAATACCTGGTACAGATTAATTCAAGGCCTCTTAAAATTCACATACAACTTTTAAAAGGCCCATGCTTCTCAAGTATTCATAATCCAATGATGTCACTGTTAACTTATGGTACCTCTGAAGTTTTCTAGGTGTGTTGTATTAAAAATCGCATATTTTTTCACAAAAGTGTATCATTTGGCATTTAAAACATGCATCACACCCATTTTATGTTCAAAGACTTATGACCCATTACATCAGTTAAAATATTCATTCAGCTTCTCTGAGACAATTGTCCCCAACCCCAAAGCAAACAGGTTCTTAGGCAAAGGAAGCAAAAAAGTAACGCATGTTTTAAAATCAGCCACTGAAATAGCCTACTCTCACTCATCCATGGTTGGAGAGAATCAGATTTCACTTTGCAATTCACAAACATGTCTGCTTCTCCATGTTGCTTAGCGCTTGCCAATAATGCCGTTGTCCCTGCTCAATGGAGAAGGACCCAGAGTAGAGGACCCTTCCTGTGACAAGACAACAACAAAAGGTATCTCCAAAAGAAAATATTTTAACGTGAGTCCAATTTTTAATTATAAAACATTTAAACATGTAATTTTTATATCAGATAGTACTGAAATGAACAGTGCAGAATCACAAGTCTAACAATGCAGTTGATAAAATTACTCTAAAAGCAAGACGACCGTTTCATATTTCTTTCAAATAACTCAAGTGCTTAGTCATAGTCAAATTCGTGGATTGGGTTACTCTTAAGGGAGTTGAGATCTTACTAAATAGCAGGTAGGCAATCGGTTAAATCTGTAATTCGATGCACTTGGTAATACTAAACTAAAAGATAAGTTTTAGTGTTACAGTAGAATAAAGTGCAAAATTTTTAAGTAATAATGGATGAAATTTTGATTTGAAATGTTTTCAAAACAATTCCATTCTAAAGAAAGAGGCCTAAAGGCTCCCGCACTTGTAAATAATTCTCCATGGCCAGCATAAAGTGGGTTCTATCACATCATAAAGGGAAAAAAACCCCTGCGTTTTAAGTGGCCCGAAATTCTGACACTGCTTTTTAGACTGCACAGTGGAGGAGACTGTATTGTTCTATGACACAGATACATTCTATTGTGACGCTCTAATGGAAAAATGCATGTTCCTAAAACCCAAACGTGAAGTTCCCATTAAAAGTGAACCAAAGCAGGTGGACATCCTATTTCTTTAAAAGCCAGACACCTCGAGTTAAGTTATACACAGCTAAGGCGCCTACAAGTCACACCACTCTGAAGATGGTATCTGCTATCACAATAGTTATTTCAACGACTCCAAGTTATAGCAAAACGACGCGAAGAAATATTCAGAGGGAACAGGCGGCTATGTGCAGAAACTCGGCGCCCGCACACAGTTAGCCAGGACCGACGGGTAGCTAGCGACGCCAGACACGGGGGAGAAAGGATGGCAGCCAAGAACCGGGCGGCCTCAGACCACCATCGCAGCTCTCCCTCCCGACCACAACAAAAGCCAGACACCGACACACGCCCATGCTCACGACAGCCAAGGGACCCCCATTCACAACCCAACCGCCACCCCCGCCCTGGTCCCCGGGACAGCAGGCTTAAGGCCAAGAGAGGCCCCCGGCCATAGCCTGGGCCTTGCAGCCGAGCTCCGCGCCGGCTGACGCTCCGCCGGTGCAGAGAAAGCCCAGCCCGGGGTTCGGCTCACACTTATGGAGCGCTGTGAGGACGCGCGGCCAGAGGCGGCCTCGCTGAATCGGGGGCGGAGAGGGTGAACGAGACCTGATGGTGTCTCCCGAAGAACGGGGTCGACAACACGATCCACCGGGCCCAAAAGAAGGCCAGGCCCAGTCACCGCCCGCCGCGGGCAGGCCCAAACCGCAGCAGTGAGGCCAGCCTGCATGCAATCCGGGCGCCACGACCCTTTCCAGCTCACTGGGCGGCTACTCACGGTGTTCGGTGTTAAGGAGACTGCCGGCGGGAGGCTGACGAGAGCTAGGAGACGTCAGCGGAGGAAGAGAAAAGCTGAGGACGAAGCCACTACAGCGTCGCGGCGCGGTGCGGCGCGGCGTCTGCTTTATAGGAGAGGGCGCAGGCGCCGAGGACCCCGGGGCGCGCGGCGTCACACAGCGGCTGGGCTGGCCGCCGAGATCGCCTGACGGCAGGCCGAAGACGGCGGGGCGGGCCCAGACGGGGAGGCGACAAGGACCTGCTGGGGGCGGCTGACCTGGGGGTCGGGGAACGGGAGAGCTTTCACCTTTCCCTAGCTCTGAAAGCGCCTCGCTCTCTCATCAACTGGGTGCCGAACCCCGACTGGCCTAGAAAGGTCTTTCAGGCAGGGGCGCCCTAAGCCGAGTAAAATACCCCAGTTAAAAGGCCTGGAAAAAACAAAACGGGGCGTGTGTGCGCCTATGTGTGTGTTCCTGGGAACAACAGAACGGGGCGTGTGCGTGTGTGTGTGTGTGTGTTCATTCCTGGGAGGGGCTGCGTGTGTGTACGCGCGTGTGTTCATTCCTGAGGGGTGTGTGTGTGCGCGCGCGGGTGTGTGTGTTCATTCCTGGGGTGGGGATGGGGGGGGCGCTTGTGTGTGTGTGTTTTACTACTGAACTGATACAGCTTGTCCAGCCTCCATTCTCCACGGTAACCCTCCGAGGTGAAATAGTGTTAGCCTTTTCGCCTCTGCAGTGAGGGAACAGGTTCGGAACGGTTAAGTGGCAGAGCCAGGATTTGAATATTACTCCACAGGTAGGTGCCGTTAGCCCTTATTTCCTACTATTGACTTCTAAAGAGGCTTCCGTGCCAAAAATAGCCATCGTTGTACGATGTAGGGAAACCCCAAGTCTAGAGAGATGGCCTCCATCTAGCAGTAGGTACCCATTCCTTCACTGAACATGCTTTGAGCCCCACATGCGAGGCGTGGTGCTGGGGATTCGGCAGTGAACCAGGCAGCCAGGGCCCGGCCTGGACAGAACTCTTGTCTGGGGTGCTCCCAGGAAGGCTGTGATGAGGTCGATGGAATGAAGCCAGCAGTAAAGGAACGGGAGTAGTCTGAAAGCCCCACCCCGCTCTGCTCGGGAACATTATTCTCCCTGTCCTAGGAGACTGGGCGCCGGGCTCGCCTAGCCAACCGGCACGTGATGGTATCCCTGACACAGGAAGACAAAAGATACTTCCACACAGGGCCCCCTGAAGAAACCGGAGACGTACAGTGCCTCTGGGATGGGACTGGGCAGGAATGCCAAGCAGCTTCTTGAGTGTCCAGGTCTTTGTCTACAAGCTGTAGTATCCAGTGTCTGCCAGGTGCCACAGCTGATGACAGAAGATGAAACGCCTGCAGCTCTCAGATATTTTCTCTACAGCACAGCCCTGCCCTCAGCAGCTCCAGCTTCAGGCCTCCTAGGCAGGACCCACTGGAGCCCCTTTGCTCCCCTGCCTATGGTATGCAAGGTGGTACCTTATAAACTCTCCTTGAGCATCCTAAGCAGGACTGTGCAGTGTCAGGTCACACAGCTAGCCTGGGGGCCCAGCACAGGGTCTGGCATAAAAGTAGGTAGATGTTTTTCCAAATATGTCTGAGAACCCCCTTTATTAGAATTACGAAGAAATGCCTGCTTTTAAAAGAGATTTCAGGGCCGGGCGTGGAGGCTCACACCTGTAATCTCAGCACTTTGGGAGGCCGAGGTGGGCAGATCACTTGAATTCAGTAGTTTGAGACCAGCCTGGGCAACACAGTGAAACCCCATCTCTACAAAAAAACAAAAATTAGCTGGGTATGGTGGCGTGAGCCTGTAGTCCCAGCTACTCTGGAGGTTAAGGTGGGAGGATCACCGAGCCCAGGAGGCAGAGGTTGCGATGAGCTGAGATGATGTCACTGCACTCCAGCCTGGGTGACAGAGTGAGACCCAGTCTCAAAAAATAAATAAATAAAACATATTTCATTTGCTTGTATATAGTGCTTTATGTATAGATTATCTCAGGAAAGATACACAAGAAATTGGTCGTCTCAGAGGAAGGAAACTAGGTCACTGAGGGATGGGTTAGAATAATTTTTCACCTTGGCCGGGCGCGGTGGCTCAAGCCTGTAATCCCAGCACTTTGGGAGGCCGAGACGGGTGGATCACGAGGTCAGGAGATCGAGACCATCCTGGCTAACATGGTGAAACCCCGTCTCTACTAAAAATATACAAAAAACTAGCCGGGCGAGGTGGCGGGCGCCTGTAGTCCCAGCTACTGGGGAGGCTGAGGCAGGAGAATGGCGTAAACCTGGGAGGCGGAGCTTGAAGTGAGCTGAGATCTGGCCACTGCACTCCAGTCCGGGTGACAGAGCGAGACTCCGTCTCAAAAATAAATAAATAAATAAATAATTTTTCACCTTATACCCCTTTCTACCTTTTGGGTATCAATTCACATGAATGTATTACATATTCAAAATTCTTAACTTAAAAATAAATTGGTTCAAGACAAATGCAGATTCCTGGGTCCACTTTCAATCTAATAACTCCCTGGGGGCAAGTTTTTCTGCCCTTTAAACAAGTTCTCCAGGTGATCCTCAAGCCTAGAGTAAGTGAATAAACCTCTGTAGTAGCGTCTCAGTGGTGAAGCACTGCCAGGAAGGAGCCAACAGTGTTGGTCAAAGGTGACTAGTTTAGCTCCTCACTTTCTGGATCAACCCTACCTTCTCTCAAACCCTCCACTCAGGAGGGCCAAGGTAGCTGCAGCACTGTGGGACATGAGGCTGGGAGTGACTCATCTCCATTCATTTATCCATAGTGATGACTCCAGGTCAGAAAGGACTGGCCCCCACAGAGTCCCTGTGGTACGTGTGGATACATGTGTGGGTGTGAGGGGCAGGGGTACCTATGTTACCAGAGCTGGCCCTGAGGAAGCTGAGGCTCCGCCCTTACTCCAGTCACTCCATATGCTCCACGCCAAGGGGTCATCAAAACCCCTTGTCCTAAGAGGAAGGAAACAAAACCAAAGAGACTTTCCCAGCCATCGCACCAGCCCCAGCTATGTATCTGCCATCACAGCCCAGGCAGTGAATCTTAGCCCCATTCCTCAAATAATTTACAACTGTTCCCAGCATACTACCTCCAGGGAGACTAAAGGCCTTTGATTCAAATATTCCAGATATGAAAATCCAGTTTTTATGATGAATTCATTTCCAGAAATGATCTCCCTTTGTAAGTCTTCGTTGGAGTCTTCGTTGCTATAAAGCATTCACAGGAGGATTCCTATGAGGAGCAACCCTGTCAGTGCATCTAAAGCGGGACCCTGGGCCGGGCACAGTGGCTCACACCTATAATCTCAGCTCTTTGGGAGACCAAGGCAGGAGGATCACTTGAGGTCAGCAGTTCGAGACCAGCCTGGCCAACATGGTGAAACCCCGTCTCTACTAAAAATACAAAAAAAAAAAAAAAAAATTAGCCAGGCATGGTGGCAGGTGTCTGTAATCCCAGCTACTGGGGAGGCTAAGGCAGAAGAATTGCTTGAATCCAGGAGGTGGAGGCTGCAGTGAGTGGAGATCTCGCCACTACACTCCAGCCTGGGCGGCAGAGCAAGATTCCATCTCAAAGTAAACAAACAGGACTCTGCAACCCAGAATTCAGTTCTCATTCCATTTCTTATGCACCCATCCATGGGACAGACTCTGGACTTAGACACGTGTTCCATCCCATAGGACAGCATGTAAGCTAGGAAGTATTCAGTCTGCATGGTCAAAGGTCTCCTGGCTGCATCCTGCTGTGTGTTAACTCTCTCAGTCTTGGTCCTCTAATACAGGGGTAAGCATAGCCACTGTTACATGATCTTGGGTAACTTACTTCACGTCTCTGGGCCTCACCTTCCTCTGTTGAAAGAATTGGAAAGAAGGTATGATGCCAGGCTTCATACCTTCTTTCCAACTGGGGAAACTGCATGGGGTGGGGGGGAGAACACTGCATGCAGTTAGCTTCCAGTGTGGGTCTCTGAGAAGGGACTCTCTCTCATTCTTCCATTCTCTCAACCAACCCAGGGATAGGGAGGGATTAGGACCCCAGATAGGTTTGGAGGTTCTGAGAGAGGGGAGAATCTGTCTGTGGGTAGAGTCTAAATAATCTTCCATGATGAGAAAGTATGGTAGCAGTCAAGTAGAAATGGTAGCTGGGTATGCCTATGCGGGGGGCCCTGGAAGCATCTCAGTCCCATGCCTAATGTGTGAGAATCCCAGGAAGCATTAGCATGTGTCGTGAGGCCCTAGAACAGCATGAAGTTGCTGAGAGGGGCCAGATAACCAGGAAAGAACTTCTGGGATAATAAACATAATAAAGGGAGCACTAACGCCACAGTCCAAGCCAGAGACCATGGCACGAATGCATACATCTGTGGGCAGAGTAGAAACCAGAGCTGACAACCCACAACTGGCAGGGGCGAAGTTGGCCTGCCTCCCTGAGCAGCAGAGGAAGATGATGATGACCAAGGACCAGACAACCTTAACCCCCTCACTTCCCACTCCATGCCATGACCACATAACCTCCACAGAATGTAACCGTGCCCCTGGATAGGAGTGGAGGGACAGAACACTCGACTGAGTATTCCCTGGAATGACTGGGTGATCACGCACTTACTTGACTGTATTTGCCAGGAAGTTAAGTGCTGTAGAAAGAAATTATGAAAATAAGATAATATTTGACACACTCAAATATTCTGACTTTAAAATTCCATGCAGGCTGGGCGCTGTGGCTGACACCTGTAATCTCAGCACTTTGGGAGGCCAAGGCAGGCAGATCACTTGAGCCCAGGAGTTGAAGACCAGCCTAGGCAACATGGCGAAACCCCGTGTCTACAAAAAATACAAAAATTAGCCAGGCGTAGTGGTGTGCACTTGTAGTCCCAGCTACTCAGGAGGCTGAGGTGGGAAGATCACCTGAGTCCAGGAGGTGGAGGTTGCAGTGAGCCGAGATAGAACCACTGCACCTCAGCCTGGGCACCAGAGTGAAACTCTATCTCAAAAAAAAAAAAAAGTAAAAAAAAAAAAAAATGCATGCAG
Source organism: Colobus angolensis palliatus (assembly GCF_000951035.1). Classification (NCBI taxonomy): domain Eukaryota; kingdom Metazoa; phylum Chordata; class Mammalia; order Primates; family Cercopithecidae; genus Colobus; species Colobus angolensis. Next base: position 3,111,699 of record NW_012116422.1, read on the forward strand.
CCACAGATGCAGAAGAATCACACAGACCTGCTGTTTCCCACTTGCTGCTAATATCCTGCATGATTTGGGATAAGTGGCTTCTCCTTGCTGAGTCCCAGACCCCTTGTCTGTCAAGTGGGGATTATAACAATACCAACACATCACAGGATTTTTGTGAAAATCAATGATTTTAGTCACCAGAATGGCTAAACTTAAAAGAATGACAATACAAAGTGTTAGCAAGGATGTGGAACAATCAGAGCCCTCATACATTGCTGGTGGGAGTACAAATTGGCACACTTCAGAAAACTGGCAGTATCTACTAAAGCTAAACATACATATACCCACCCAGTGGCCCAGCAACTCCAATTCTGGATATATACTCAGCAGAAATAAGCACTTATGTCCATGAAAATATGTTTAAGAATGTTCATAGCAGCTTTATTCATAAGAGTCAAGAAAGAACAAATCTATCAACTATAAAATGAAAAAAATAACTGTAGTATATTAACTTAATGGAATATTAAACAGCAATGAAAAAGAACCTACTGATATACACAATGTGGATGAATCTCATGGACAATGTTGAACAAAAGAAGCTAAACACAAGAATATCAATTGCTAAAGTCCATTTAAATAAAGACCAAAAAAGCCCCAGGCAGTAATGAATCTGTGGTGAGAGAAGAAAGAAAGGTTACTTTTGGCAGGTGACAAGTATTGATGGGAAGTTTTGGGGATGCTAAATATTTTTTTTTCTTTTTCTGTTTCTTTTTTTTTTTCTTTGAGATAGGATTTTGCTCTGTTGTCCAGCCTGGAGTGCAGTGGTGCAATCACTGCACTTGACCTCCCAGGCTCAAGCAATCCTCCCACTTCAGCCTCCCGAGTACAAGTGCACACCACCACACCGGGCTTTTTTTTTTTTTTTTTTTTTGAGACGGAGTTTCACTCTTGTTGTCCAGGCTGGAGTCCAGTGGCATGATCTCAGATCACCGCAACCTCTCCACCTCCCAGGTTCAAGCACTTATCCTGCCTCAGCCTCCTGAGTAGCTGAGATTATAGGTGCCTGCCACCATGCCCAGCTAATTTTTGTATTTTTAGTAGAGACAGGGTTTCACCCTATTGGCCAGGCTGGTCTCGAACTCCAGACCTCAGGTGATCCACCCGCCTTGGTCTCCCAAACTGTTGGGATTATAGGCATGAGCCACTGCACCCAGCCTATTTATTTATTTTTATTTTTATTTTTATTTTTGTAGAGATGGAGTCTTGCCATGTTGCCCAGGTTGGTCTCAAATTTCTGAGCTCAAGCAATCCTCCCATCTTGGCCTCCCAATGCTGGGATTACAGGTGTGAGCCACCATGCCCAGCCAACATTTTGTATCTTGGCCCAGATGGTGTTTCATGAGTGTATGTACATACGAAAATTCACTGAGCTACAATTATATTTGTATACTTTACTGCATGTATATCATAACTCAGTAGAAAAGGGGGAGAAAGGCCGGGCGTGGTGGCTCACGCCTGTAATCCCAGCACTTTGGGAGGCCGAGGCAGGAGGATCACTTGAGGTCAGTAGTTCGAGACCAGCCTGGCCAGCATGGTGAAACCCCGTCTCTACAAAAGTACATTAAAAAATTAGCTGGGTATGATGACAGGTGCCTGTAATCCCAGCTACTCGGGAGGCTAAAGCGGGAGAATCGCTTGAACCTGGGAGGCGGAGGTTGCAGTGAGCCAAGATTGCGCCGTTGCAGCCTAGGCGACAGAGTAAGACTCTGTTTAAAAAAATAAAAAAAAAAAGCTAGGAGATTGTGACAATGTGTGAATGCATGTAACATTCTTAACATATGCCAGTGTCAATTCCTGAAGGAAGTTTGAGCCCCTGGAGCCTTTCCTTCACATGGCTTCCCAACCCTTCACAGCCAAGGCTGGAGAAATACAGGAGATGTTGCTAGGGAAGGTGAGGGATTTCTGCAAGGCCACAGGGAGGACTTATCTGCCCATGGCCCAAGAGTTCAACTAAGACCTTGGACAAAGCTACAGAAAGCTACAGCTTCCTTTCCTCTATCTGAGCCAGCCAGTGCAATACCTTCCCTGGTGGACTATGGACCTGTCCTTGGGAAGCTGCTGTGGAATCTTTAGGCAGAAGTGGCATCTACACCTAAGTGGTGGAGGAAAACATTTCTTGACCCACATGTGTGGTCAAGCCAAAGTGGGTCTACCCATGAAGGAGGGACTGAAAAGTAATCCTGCCCAAATCAGCAAGCCCGTGAGCACAGCCACTAACATTCCTGGAGCGTGGGCCTGCCAGATTCCCAAGCTAAGCTCTTTCTCTATAATCTTTTAATCTCACAGCAACCCTACGAGATGGTTACTATTATCATCTGCGTTTTATAGGAGGGATTCCAAGGCTGAGATGGGTTAAGTAACCAGCCCCAGGCCATACAGCAGGAAAGTGGGAAAGTGGGATTTGAACCTAGGTCTGGCTAACTCACCACAGATGAGTCTGACTTCGTGGAAAAGCATGGGCTACACCCACCTCTCTCCAAGGAGAAAAGACTATGGGGAGACACGGTGCCCCCCATGTGCTCAGAGTTGCCATGCTGGGCCCAAGCTAAGGCAGTGACAGGGACGGGATTGCTCTAGAGTCTGTCTGGTCCAGGTCAACCCCCAAGAACTACCAGTACTGACTGGCTCGACCAACAGATGGCGCCAGAGAGCCAGGTGGCTGTTCCAAGAGTGCATTTCACTGAGCCTGGCCTCTTCCAGGCTTGCCCTCTGGCCCCTCCAAAGGTTGCCTTCTCTCCCCTCCTGGACGCAGACTCCTGTCCAGAAACCCAGTCTGGCCACCAGAGGCTGAAGGCCAGTGCAACTTAATCCCATGTCCACAGAGTGACCATGGAAGTAGCCCCCAGCCATCTGGGTCACAATGTCCCTCTGTGAAATGGAGTTTGACAGAGACCTGTGAAATGCAGGACCTGGTAGCAGGTCCAGGAAGACTCAGTTAGGAGCAGGGCAGTGCAATACAATGCAGCGAGGACTCCTTCACAGATGAGAAAACAATGACAGGCATCACCTATCATCACCGGCTAAGTCTCCCTACCCCTCCGCCCAGAGGACCCCAGCACCAATATGTCGTCTGGAGCCAGCACACTGGGGCAAAGACTACCAGAGAGAAAGGGCAATTTAAAAACTCTGCAGAGCCCAGCCAGCCACCCGTGGAACTCCAGGCAGGCCGAGTTGCTGAACATCCCAGGAGTTAGACTGGGATCATCAATGAGGCAGTCAAGTATGACATGGGTGTGTCCTACAAGCCAAGCGCCTGACTGCCAACTGCCCAGTCAGGAAGGCCTGTCTACCAAGGGACTACTGAGTGGCAGGGATTTCTCCAGGCAAATCTCTGAGCCTAGGCCCGGCAAGCTGCTGGGCCAGTCAGTCATTCAATGAATATTTTTTTTAGCACCCTCTCCCCATCATGTTGTAGACAGTGGTAAACAAGAGAAGGATTTTTACCTTCAGGGAGCTTACCACCTAGTGGGTTCAATGTGATAAGCACAAATAAAAGAATGTCAGGTGGATAAATACTGTGAAGAAAACAAAGTAGGGTTACAAAGGGAGAGGAGGGCAATACATTTAAGTAGAAACCTGCATAAGAAGGCCCCAGCCACAGAAAGAAATGGAAAAAGTGTCTCTAAAAATGAGCTTGGTATGTCTCAGGAACAGCATGGCTAATATGGTTAGAGATGAATGAATGGGGGGAGAGGGAGAGTGAAAACAAAGGAGGGCAGAAGAGTAGGTAAGGACCAAATCATGAAGAGCTCTGTGAAGAAAGTGGAATTTCATCCCATTTTCTTTTCTTTTTTTTTTTTTTTTGAGACGGACTCTCGCTCTGTCGGCCAGACTGGAGTGCAGTGGCGTGACCTTGGCTCACTGCAAGCTCCACCTTCCAGGTTCAAGCGATTCTCCTGCCTCAGCCTCCCCAGAAGCTGGGACTACAGGCGCCCGCCACAAGGCCAGGCTAATTTTTTTGTATTTTTAGTAGAGATGGGGTTTCACCATGTTGGCCATGCTGGTCTCGAACTCCTGACCTCAAGCGATCCACCCACCTCAGCCTCCTAAAGTGCTGGGATTACAGGTGTGAGTCACCGCGCCTGGCCTTTTTTTTTTTTTTTTTTTTTTTGAGACAGAGTCTCATTCTGTCACCCAGGCTGGAGTTCAGTGGTGTCTTGGCTCACTGCTACCTCCGGCTCCAGGGTGCAAGTGATTCTCCTGCCTCAGACTCCCGAGTAGCTGGGGTAACAGGCGCCCACCACCATGCCCGACTAATTTTTGTGTTTTTAGTAGAGATGGGGTTTCACCATGTTGGCCATGCTGGTCTCGAACTCCTGACCTCAAGCGATCCACCCACCTCAGCCTCCTAAAGTGCTGGGATTACAGGCGTAAGCCACCACGCCTGGCCACTTCATCCTATTTTCATTAAGTAGCCTCAGGTGATGGAGGGTAAGCAGCATGTGGTAGGAGCGCTCTTGTGATTGTGTTAATGGATTGTAGTGGGTGGAAGAAGAGAAGCAGCAAGACCTTTCAGGAGGCTTGGACTAGGACTGAGTCAGTAGAGATAAAAGAGAAAGATGTATTTGGAGGTGTAGCGAATGAACCACATGTGGAGGATGAGAGAAACAGGTGTCAAGGATAACTGCATGAATGGTGGTACTATTTGCTAAGATAGGAAACACCAGGATTTGGGGTGGAAGGTGTTTGGGAGATCAGGAATTGTTTGAGATGCATGTTAGACATCTGAGTCATGTCAAGTAGGCAGTTGAATATATAATAGGAGTGCAGGGGAGAAGGTGGGCAAAGGATACAAATTGGGGCTCTTCAGCATATAGACAGAGCTAGATGAGATCACCTGGAAGAGGAGAGAAAAAGTGGTGTACTAAGCCTTGGGTCATTTCCATATTTAGAGGATGGGAAGAACTAGCAAAGGAGTCTGGAAAGCAGCAAAAAGGTAGGAGGGGCTGGGCGCCGCGGCTCATGCCTATAATCCCAGCACTTTGGGAGGCCAAGGCAGGAGGATCGCTTGAGCCCTAAGAGTTCACGACCAGCCTGGGCAACATAGTAAGATCCAGTCTCTATAAAAAATTTAAAAATTAGCTGGGCATGGTAGCACACACCTATAGTCCCAGCTACTGTGGAGGCTGAAGTGGGAAGATCGCCTGAGTCTGGGAAGTCGAGGTTGCAGTGAGATATAATGATACCTCTGTACTCCAGCCTGGAGAACCTGTCTCAAAAAAAAAAAAAAAAAAAAAAAAGTAGGAGGAAAACAAGCAAGTGTAGTATAATGGTAGACAAGCAAAGAAACTGTGTCTGGGAAATTGTTTTGGTCAATCATTTCAAATAAAAACAACATTAAAGTCAGAAAAAACATCTACTATACTCGGCAAATGGGAAAATCACCTTGATAAAGCCGTAATTTCAGGGGGTGGTATGTTGAGAAAAGTGTGATATGAGAAGGTAGACAGAGGACACAGTTCTTTCAAGGAGTTTTGCTAAGAGCAGTATAGAAAAAGGGCAGGCACTTAAAGGGACTGTGGAGTCAAAGGAGTCTGTTTTTAGGCTTGAAGACACAGAGCCATGTTGTATGCTAATAGGAATAATCCAACTGAGGAGGCCAAGGATAGAGGTACAGCTGCAGAAAGACTGCTGGTTGTTGGCTGGGAGGGGTGGCTCACGCCTGTAATGCCAGCACTTTGGGAGGCTGAGGCGGGAGGATCACTTGAGGTCAGGAGTTCGAGACCAGCCTGGCCAACAGGGTGAAAACACGTCTCTACTAAAAATACAAAAAAATTAAGCCGGGCTTGGTGGTGCATGCCTGTAGTCCCAGCTATTCGGGAGACTGAGGCAGGAGAATCACTCGAACCTAGGAGGTAGAAGTTGCAGCGAGCCAAGATCGTGCCACTACACTCCAGCCGGGCAACAAGTGTGAAACTCTGTCTCCAAAAAAAAGATTGCTGGATGTAATGGCAGGAAGAAGAGAGAGACACTATCTATTGTGCCCTGAAGTATGAATATTGGCGAGGTTATCAGTGTTATAAAGAGAGGAGGTGGCAATTTGAGAAGAGACCGTGTTAATCAGTCCTTTTGAAGCCCAAGAATCTAAGGAAGTAGAGGACTATCCCGCAGTAACTATGGTCCATCTGACATTTGCATGAGTCCCACCAGCACAGCTGTGTCCATTCCTCTAGCCACATCCTGCCGCTCAGCTGTAGGCAGCAGGCTCTGGTCAGAACAGCACAGCCTGGACTACAGCAGTCTCCCAACCAGCAGCTTCCCCACCATTGCCCCAGATGGCAGAAATCTCTAGGGATGTTATCAGGTCACGGTCAGTCAGTGCTTTTCTACAAGCTACACTTCAGCATTCTCTTTCAAAACAAGTGATTTGTCACCTTGCGATAAACAGCATCTAATGCAGATTGGTGAGACGGAATAGCTCCTTCTCATCCTTCAGGTCTCAGCTCAGTGTCACCTCCTCAGAGACTACCAACCTAAATAGTATATTAAATTTACATTAAAACTTATTTTGAAAATTTAACAGCCATCACATCAAGATATACTATTGCCATCAGCCAAAAAAATTGTCAAAATTCACAAACTTGAGTTGGGCAGTAAGCAATGTGCACAACAGTATGTGCACGTTTTGGCTAAAAGGGTACCTCCTTTTACCCTCTGGCCTCCTGTCTTGCTTTTTTCTTCAAAGTACATTATTCCTATTGGAGTTTTATATTTGTCTCTCCTGGGTATTCACTTTACAAGGGCACTTTGTGTTGTACACTGCTGTATTCATTCTGTGCCTAATAATGCCTGGCACATAACAAGTGCACAGTAAGTAGCTGCTGAATACTACTCAACTCAGCTGGTGCCTGGTGGTGGCTTACTTACCCAGTGGAAGTTACTCAAATACCATGGTAACATCTCTTCTTGCCCACTTCACTTGCTGTGCTCTCCTAGATGGCAGCAGCCCCTTACTACATACACCCTGGCTAAGACCTAAGCCCTCTTGCTAGAACCTCTCACCCCTCAACACACACCTGCCTTGCTTCACCCCTTTCTTCCTATTCTTATAAATTTAACCCTCTGTTCTCCTTAGATCTCTGCCTTCCTGTCCTTTGCCTTGAGACTTAAGAAGCTTTGGAGTCCTCACAAACAAGAGCATGTAGCACAAGGCTTGGAACCTTGGGAGTTGGGGATCTCAGTCATAGACTTTTAGTGCAAAGACGGGTTCCTGTGGATGCAAGATTGCAGGCCAGGCAGCAGATAGTCTTAGAGCTCAGGTGTGAGTAAATTCACCCAGTTACCACTATCCCCACCAATTTCCCAGCTGAGAGCCAAAGCAGAGCCTGGATTTTGTCTAGTTGATAAGGGTGGGAAAGGCTCTTTCTGTGCCTATTAACACATAGGCACAGAACCCACATTGGGAGTGACCAACTGTTCTGGTTTGAAAGCTCTACTGGCCAGGGCAGTGGCTCACGCCTGTAATCCCAGCACTTTGGGAGGCATACGCGAGTGGATCACCTGAGGTCAGGAGTTTGAGACCAGCCTGGCTAATATGGTGAAACCCCGTTTCTTCCAAAAATACAAAAAAAGTAGCCAGGTGTGGTGGCATGCACTTGTAATCACAGCTACTCAGGAGGCTGAGGTGGGAGAATCGCTTGAACCTGGGAGGCGGAGGTTGCAGTGAGCCGAGATCGTGCCATTGCACTCCAGCTTGGGCAACAAGAATGAAACCCCATCTCAAAAAAAAAAAAAAAAAGAAGAAAGCAAGTTTTGCTTCCTGGAAAACCAAGTCCTAAGCAACCGGGTAAACCAGTCACCCTATATTGGAGCTGTGCCCAACCATGGCCACACATTAACAAGCTGGCGAGTTTACTCAGTTTTGCCTCCATGTTTAACTATTTCAGGAACCCATTATACTCCCACCAACTCACCACTGTTACTTGTAAAATAAAAGCTCACACTGGTTAATACCCAAGATGCTAAATGAAAATATGCAATGTGCAGAATGGTGTCTGTTACTATTTGTTTTAAACGGGCGAGGAGTATTGCTCCCAGAGAAGCAATTTAATACACATCATCATGAAGGAAGACTAGAGCACAACCACCCTACCCACAGCACACTTGCTGATATGACTGTGAAAACATCCACAACCATTAGTAGTAACCACCTCAGACCAACAATGCTGAAGGAGAAACTTTTATATTCATCTCTATTGCTTTACTACAAGTATGTATTTTACACTAATAAGAGTAGAAAAGATCCATTTTAAAAAAATGTGCACCCATACAGATTAGAGATGGGCATTGTTTACAGAGTCAAGTCCTCCGTATCAGAATTTAACTGGCCTAGCTGGGCACGGTGGCTCAAGCCTGTAATCCCAGCACTTTGCGAGGCCGAGACGGGCGGATCACGAGGTCAGGAGATCGAGACCATCCTGGCTAACACAGTGAAACCCCCGTCTCTACTAAAAATAGAGATGGTGGGCGCCTGTAATCCCAGCTACTCTGAGGCAGGAGAATGGCCTAAACCCCGGAAACGGAGCTTGCAGTGAGCTGAGATCCAGCCACTGTACTCCAGCCTGGGTGACAGAGCGAGACTCCATCTCAAAAAAAAAAAAAAAAAAGAATTTAACTGGCCATCAGGACACCAGACAAGAAAGTAAGTTGGTCTTGGCTTCTGACTCCTCTCAGATTAGAAGGTAAGGGTCTTCAGAAGGAGGGGAAGATGGTCAGGTGATGACAGGCTAGCATGAGATTTCATTCATTACTACAACTGTCAGCCTAAAGAGCTGACTAGTTTCCAGCAGTCTTGTACAGAATCCCAGAAGTTTATAAAACAGTCTAAAAAACTTAGGTCATTCTTCAGCTACAAGAAAACCCACACTTCAGTCAGTAATTCAATGAAAAATGGAGGAATTATGCCACTTAGATGAATTTTTAAAAGTTAGGGATGGGGCGGTCCACTCCATATATACCTTCTGGTTTTCCGTTAGTATTTGTTAATCTGGGTCCACTGTGAAAATTCATCTTCAAGAGCAACTGTTAGGTTGTGGTGGTTCAGCTGAACCTCACCTAACTCCCCTTCAAACTCTGGCTCAAAAAAATGCCCTTGAGACACAAACGTCAGTCCATGAACTTTTTTTTCTTTTTGAGATGAGTCTTGCTGTGTTGTCCAGGTGCAATCTCAGCTCACTGCAATCTCCGCCTCCCGGGTTCAAGCAATTCTCTGCCTCAGCCTCCCGAGTGGCTGGGATTACAGGTGCCCGCAACCATGCCCAGCTAATTTTTTTTTTTGTTTGTATTTTTAGTAGAGATGGGGTTTCACCATCTCGGCCAGCCTGGTCTTGAACTCCTGACCTTGTGATCCACCCACCTCGGCCTCCCAAAGTGCTGGGATTACAGGTGTGAACCACTGCGCCCGGCAGTCCATGAACTCTTGAGAATGCCGTAACCAGGCTACTTGACTTGGGCCAACACTTAAAAGGCCCAGCATGCAAGCCTTCCTCACCACACTCCCCAAAGGGCCCATCCCACACCTAGCTTCCTGAATGCAGCTGAGTGACACATCTAAACCCTAAAGCTGTGTAGGCTCTTGCCCACCCTTCAAACACCACTAATAAGAATTTCAGCAAAGGCAAGAGAAACCTAATGCTTCCTGAAAATTAGAAACTCTGCGATCAGAATGCCTGAATAGCAGAACCTTCTCTGCTCTTCTCAACAGAGTTGAAAAAGCTCAATCCATGTAACATGCTTGGCACATGGAAATGCTCAGTGCTAGACAATAGTCACTATAAGCTAATTCTGTCATTTCAACGATTGAACATTCAGTAGCTACTACTCTCCTAAGTCACTCTGAATTCAACTCAACCCTTCACAGCAATTATTTCAGCATTGAGTGCACTTGAAACCCAAGCTGGTCCAGGCTATGTCAGCTATTGCCTTTTCTTTTTTTTCTTTTTTTTTTTTTTTTTGAGACGGAGTCTTGCTCTGTCGCCCGGCCTGGAGTGCCGTGGCCGGATCTCAGCTCACTGCAGGCTCCGCCTCCTGGGTTTACGCCATTCTCCTGCCTCAGCCTCCCAAGTAGCTGGGACTACAGGCGCCCGCCACCTCGCCCGGCTAGTTTTTTGTTTGTATTTTTTAGTAGAGACGGGGTTTCACAGTGTTAGCCAGGATGGTCTCAATCTCCCGACCTCGTGATCCGCCCGTCTCGGCCTCCCAAAGTGCTGGGATTACAGGCTTGAGCCACCGCGCCCGGCCAGCTATTGCCTTTTCAAGACTGCAACGTCAAGTTGATGTATTTCAGAAGCCATGAATCACTTACTCTCTACTCTTCTAACATACCAAATGCTGTAGGCCATCTGCCACTCAGGTTGATAGCAGGAATGTCCAACTGCTGCCAAAAGGTGGTTTAAGCAAATACATTTTGAAAATCCAAAAGATACCTACTCATATTCCCAGCCCTACTTTAAAAATCCTGGCTTCTCATTTCTAGAGTATGGTTATTTTTCCTAGAATCTGTGGTGAAGCTAGAAAAACCCGAACACCAACAAAGCTATCACTAATACCCTAAAGAAATCCAGAGCCAAGACTAAAATTAAGGGCAAAACCTGGTGCGGTGGCAACAGGCCAAGAGGCCATACCAGGTCGCACATCACCTAAATCCTTCCAGAGGCCATGAGAGCCATACTGCCATCCGAAAAATCTTGACTCATATTTAAATTGCCTGTATCACTTTACCCTACAGCCAGTTCCAGTGTAGCTCTGAAGTGGAAGCAGTGGGCTAGGCCTTGGGTTTGTCTTTGCATCCTAATTTTAGTGATAGATCAATGAAAAGATGAAAATTAAAATGGTAGTTTTATAGATTTCAACCAAGGTAGAGATGAATGTGGTTCTGGAAAACAATGTTCAAGACCAAATACATTATAGTTTCTCCTCCCACTCCTCTGCCTGCTGCATGCAATACATACTCAAGACCTTCACTACAAAGGGACTTACGTTGCAAGTTGGACTCAACAGTAAGAGTACATTCTACAGATTTTCCATCTGGTATATTTCACCACACCATGGAACCTACTTCCTGACACGTTTGGACATACCTGACCTTAAAGCTCTCCTTTGACCAGGCCTGCCAAACCCAATTACTAGCTCTTACTCCTATCCCCAGGTTCCAATGCCATACTCAGAGCAGTTCTAGAACTACAAAAAGCCTAATGATTAGTCTCCTTGCAGATCAGAAGGTATGCTAAGCCTTGAGGCAGAGGCACCCAACAGATTTGGGCATTTCTAATAGCTTTAATTAGACCTTCCACTGTGGTCTTCCTTAGTGTTCTACGGAGCAAAAAGCACTCTTAACTTCCTTGCCTATCACGATTCTGGCCTTTGACTTCCACCATCAGTAATCTCGCTTGCTGGTGGCTACAGCCTACCACCGCACTAAGAAAGAACAGCTACATTATTTCTTGGAAGAAAGCTTTTAAAAATATATTTTTTTCGAGACAGTCTCCCAGGCTGGAGTGCAATGGCACGATCTCAGCTCACTGCAACCTCTGCTTCCCGCTTTCAAGTGATTCTCTAGTCTCAGCCTCCCAACTAGCTGGTATTACAGGTAAGTGCCATCACACCCAGCTAGTTTTTGTTTTTTAGTGGAGACAGGGTTTTGCCATGTTTGCCAGGCTCATCTTCAACTCCAGGCCTCAAGTGATCCACCCACCTTGGACTCCCAAAGTGATAAGGATTACAGGCATGAGCCACTGCACCTGGCAGGAAGAACACATTAAAGTCCTTCCCACTAACAACACTGAATGGTTGAGAAGATTGTACACCATGGCTGAGGCTATCTCAAAATAGATTCTGAAGGGACCCAAGTAGTAAAATAAGAGCAGTGGTTTACTGCATTAGTAGCATTGTAGGCAGAGTAGACAAAGTCCTGGCTACTTCTCCCAAGCCTGTTGAGGATACAAACTAGTCATCCCTCAGTAATCTTGGGAGACTGGATCCAGGACACCTCCCTTGGATACTCAAGTCTGGAAGTCAGTCCCCTTTATCAGTGGGTTCTGCATTCAAGAATACTGCATTTTCTTTGGCCGGGCACGGTGGCTCACGTCTGTAATCCCAGCACTTTGGGAGGCCGAGGCAGGTGGATCGCCTGAGGTCAGAAGTTTCAGACCAGCCTGGCCAACACGGTGAAACCGTCTCTACTAAAAATCCAAAATCAGCTGGGTGTGGTGAGGCACACCTGTAGTCCCAGCTACTTGGGAGGCTGAGGCTGGAGAATCGCTTGAACCCGGGAGGCACAGGTTGCAGTGAGCCGAGATCATGCCACTGCACTCCAACCTGGGTGACAGGCAAGACTGTCTCAGGAAAAAAAAAAAAAAAAAAAAACACTGCATTTTCAATCCCAGGTTGGTTGAATCCATTGACTGATTCGATGCAAACCCTGTGTGGATACTGACGGCTGGCTATACTTTAAATTATGGATTACTCATAATACCTAAACAATGAAATTGCTATGTAAATAGTTACACTGTAATTTTTTTTTAAAGACAGAGT
>NW_012116422.1:3124573-3129797 GCF_000951035.1 Colobus angolensis palliatus
AGTGCAGTGGCTCTATCTTGGCTCACTGCAACCTCCGCCTCCCAGATTCAAGTGCTTCTCCTGCCTCAGCCTCCCGAGTAGTTGGGATTACAGGTGCGCACCACCATGCCCAGCTAATTCTTGTATTTTTAGTAGAGATGGGGTTTCACCATGTTGGCCAGACTGGTCTTGAACTCCTGACCTCCGGTGATCCCCTGACCCCCGCCTTCTAAAGTGCTAGGATTATGGGCGTGAGCCACTGTGCCCGGCCACTGTATTGGTTTTTATTGGTTCCTTTTCCCAAAAATATTTTCAGTCCATGGTTGGCTGAATCCTCAGATGTGGAACCCTTGACTATGGAGGGCCAGCTGCACTTAATTAAATTCAACCTCAGACATGAGGGTTTGTGCTTTTCCTTAAAAAACATTTTCCAGCATTCACTCATTAGCTATAATTATTTCCTCTTTCACTCTTGGGAATGAGGAATTCTGGTCCAGGCATGACAGCAAATATAAAACAAACTGGGGTCTATTGCCTATTTCACTTACTTGATTACCACTGATCTTTTATGTTCAACTTTTGAACAATTCAAACACAGTTCACCTTTTTCTTCCCTCAAATTTATATACCAGCTGATAAAAATACATTTCAATCTATTTACAGGACAGCACTGCCTACAAGCCAACAATGCTGTTAGCAACATCCCATTTTTTTTCTAGACAGTAGTATTTGTGCAATTAAATATATACAATAAAAAGTAGAAATAAAACATACTTATATTCCTAAAACAAAAAGCTTAAACTGTCATTGGAAAAAATATAGAGATCACCAGGCATGCCCAAAATAATACATCTACAACCTTCATAAGGCTATTTGCTAAAACAGATGTATACCTGTGAAGGGAAAAAAATCTAAATTAAAAAAGTTTATGAAGACTAGAAATATGTCAAAAGAATGTGTGAGGACTAAGGCTTTAATGAAAAATAGCTTTAGCTCACAGAACCAAAACCCATCTCAAAACAAGCCTATTACCAAACTATAGGTTACTAAACTATCAGCCCGTTTCTAAGAACACATTTATGGTTGGAAGTAAAGGTATATTTATACTAAACAGGTAAAAGTCACCACTGAAACAGAGTCACACGGTACTTTTAATTCCTTATCTACATCCATGAACCACAACCGTGTATCCCAATTTTCTTAAGTATGTACTTAGGAAACAGGGCAGTGAGGTGTTTTTGTTTTTTGAGACAGAGTTTTCTCTTTTTGCCCAGGCTGGAGAGAATGGCACGATCTCGGCTCACTGTAACCTCCTCCTCCTGGGTTCAAGTGATTCTCCTGCCTCAGCCTCCCGAGTATCTGGGATTACAGGCGCCTGCCACCACACCTGGTCAGTTTTGTATTTTTAATAGAGACGGGGGTTTCACCATGTTGGCCAGGCTGGTCTCAAACTCCTGACCTCAGGTGATCCAGTCACCCCGGCCTCCCCAAGTGCTGGGATTACAGGCATGAGCCACCACGCCCGGCTGTTTTTAACCCTAGATGTAAATTAGAATGGGAAACTTAAAAATGTATGCCTGGGCCCTCCTCCAGCAATTTAAATCAGAATCTCTGTAGGCATCAAAGCTGAGAACCACAGAAATAACTATCCTTTTCCTGAGCTAAGTCCTTCTTGAAACGAATCTAATATTGACAAACTTCCTTTTAATACCTACTACAACCAACAAATGCTTAATACACAGCACTCAACCCAAAACATGAGCACATCATGTACAAATTCATTGTAATCTTATAAAGTAAGTTTCAAAATTTCTACAAGCCCTCGCTATACAAACTCAGAATCGTCTTTTTTGAGACAGGGTCTGGATCTGTCACCCAGACTGGAGTATAGGGGCACGATCTCAGTCCACTGCAATCTCCGTCTCCTGGGCTCAAGCGATCCTCTCACCTCAGCCTCCCAAGTAGCTGGGATACGGTATACCACCAAGCCTGGCTAATTTTTGTATTTTTTTGTAGAGATGGGGTTTTGCCATGTTGCCAGGCTGCTCTTCAATTCCTGACCTCAAGTGATCCGCCAGCCCCGGTCTCCCGAAGTATTGGGATTACAGGCATAAGCCACTACGCCAGGCCTGTTCTTACGGCAAGCTTTTTGAAAGTTTATCAATGAAAATCCCATTGTAATGTTACTGAGACCCTTTTTTTTTTTTTTTTGAGACGGAAGTCTCACTCTTTTCACCCAGGCCAGACTGCAGTAGTGCTATCTCAGCTCACAAGCTCCGCCTCCCGGGTTCCTGCCATTCTCCTGCCTCAGCCTCTGGAATAGCTGGGACTACAGGCGCCCACCACCGTACCCAGCTAATTTATTATATTTTTAGTAGAGACAGGGTTTCACCATGTTTGCCAGGATGGTCTCGATCTCCTGACCTCGTGATCCACCCACCTCGGCCTCCCAAAGTGTTTCATCGTGTTAGCCAGGATGGTCTCGATCTCCTGACCTCGTGATCCACCCACCTCGGCCTCCCAAAGTGCTGGGATTACAGGCATAAGCCACTGTGCCTGGCCTTGAGACATCAATTAACACCCAACTTAGTGATTCTCATCCAACCATGATTACGTATTTTTAAAGAAAATTACTATACTTACACATTTTCCTTACCATAGCCATTTTCAAAAGAAGTTAGGGTACTAACACTTTCTAGTTTAGATGGCCAAAGCCCAGTCTCTAATTAAACAATTCTTTTAAACCCTAGTTATTCTAAAACCAAGCTATTCTTGTCACAAGTCCCATTCCGCTAACCACAAAATTTTTAGCACATTTGTACCTGGAAGATAACACCACATGTCAATTACAATATACGTACTCCTTAGTCAATTCTGGTATCACAGGACCCGAAAATAAGCTGCTTGGTGTCTAGTTTACTTGGGTATTAAAACATGGATAAGCTATTTGTTCAGTTGGAAAGGGCATATAGAGTGACAGAGCAACAAAAAGACACACAGATAATGCATTTCTTGTGAAAGAAAAGAATGAAGTGAAATGAAATGTAGAAACCCTAATGGCCTTTTGCTTTGGAAAATTAACTCCAAAAGCCACTAAAAATATGATCAATTAGATTAGAAAAGAGGGGATATGCTGTAACTTCCCTGTTGGTTCCAGATTCAACACAGCACAAAGCAAGAAAACTTTTATTTACTACACTCACAAGTATGATTAAGTGTTCCTGTTTACTCTGGTAGGTTAAAATATCAAATATTAGTTCCCACAGAAGAACTGTTTTTTAACATCTAATCCTATTTGAAGGATAAAAGGTAGAAAAACTCAAATGTTGAACACTGCCACTTTAAGTACCATTTTTGTCTTCAGGTGAACATACATAAGACTAAACCATGATCCAACAATAGTTTTCTATTTGGTTTCACTAGTATCACTCAAAGAACTTGACACAGGCTAATGCTTTAACACTTTCTTATCGGAGACAAATTTAACTCTAAGAACATATGACTCAACAATGTACAAAGATTTAAGAATTTGCCAATCTATCATTTTAAAGAGTCCATATAATATACATAGCAATATAATATTCATAACCAGAAACTGCACTAAGTAAACACATCATTAGTTTGTTAAGCTCTACCTGAAAACATGCTGTTTTATTAAAACAAAACCCAAAGACTTAAATCTCAAGTTATATGGTTTTACAATTAAGTCTTACTGAAGCAGCACAGATTTCCTTTCTTACAAACAAGTTAATATGCAGGAAGAACCCACAAAGTGCACACCAACAATGTGACAAATTGTAGTATGTGAAATACAAATAAATCCTGAAGTTAATCTGAAGAATGTCAAGGAGTTACCAGAGGTTATGTAGTGCCCTTGATTTTTATTTTACCTACAAGTCTACAAATTCTAAAATTTACTCAATTGATTTAACTTTTTTAATAAACAGCACCAGTCTTGCCCATTGATACAATTAAAATTTGACCTTCTCAGTTCTTAGTTCACAAGTTTATTATGAAAAACACTGCAGTGCTCTTGTGCAGTCACATCGTCTTACAGGAAGGGGGAAAAACAGTTCTGTTCAAAACAACTCACCAGGTTCTGACAGTAACAAAGGACAACATGGGGCTGAGATTTGAGTAGGGAATAAACTGAGTGCAGACAAATCATATAATTAAATTAAACGGTATCCCTGAAAATAAAAAGAACGATTTCAAAACTCACAAGTAGAAGGGAGGCCTTGGTACTTATTTTTAAAAATGTTCATTAAGCTCCAACAATTGTTTGCTGCTATCCTTATCTACAGTCATGCTGAGTAAAGCTATAGCTAAATGGAAGTTAAATTGTATTCACGAGGTGTTAATGTTTACATCTTATTATCTGCAGTCTCTCAGAGAAAGCAAAAGTAACTACAAATAGCGCTATGCCAGAAACTGGTTTCTTGACCAACAATGTCGCTTCAGCATGCAATGAACTGGTTCATTCTAAAGTGGTCACGGCTGTTGATGACAAAAGGCTTTGTATTTTTATATGGCACATCTTTTGGTCCATGTGAAAACAAGTTTTTTGAATGTTAACTATTTTCTGACACTTTGGAGTTACTGTTGCTCTTCCCATTTCCATTAGGTCGATATATGGTTCATGGCAATACTGTACAAGTTTAAAATTTCATTACAGGAAGTAGTCTGGGGTGCGACGAGTAACATGGGGCTCGCCTCTACGAGGTGCTGGGTCAAACTGCAAGCTGAAAAACAAGACAGATTCATGGTTTATGTTCCAAGACCTCCATGTACTGACAATCAAAACCAAGAACATGAGTCTTCCAAACTTTATACTTCCTATCCAATTTCAGCTTGTCTTAATGTAACAGAACCCTAATGATAATGGTCTGTTAACCGTACTCCCCTTGAAAGAGTCAAGGCAAATTCAGCCACAGAGACTATGCTTTTATAAAAACATGGTTTTTACCTTGACTGAAATTTCAAACAAAAAACACATGGTTGGCGGGGCGTGGTGGCTCACGCCTATAATCCCAGCACTTTGGGAAGACGAGGTGGGAGGATAATGAGAACAGGAGATTGAGACTATCCTGGCTAACACGGTGAAATCCCATCTCTACCAAAAAAATACAAAAAAATTAGCCGGGCACAGTGGCGGGCGCCTGTGGTCCCAGCCACTCAGGAAGCTGAGGCAGGAGTATGGCGTGAACTCAGGAGGCGGAGCTTGCAGTGAGCTGAGATCACGCCA
>NW_012116422.1:3130602-3156907 GCF_000951035.1 Colobus angolensis palliatus
TTCACCATGTTAGCCAGGATGGTCTCGATCTCCTGACCTTGTGATCCGCCTGCCTTGGCCTCCCAAAGTGCTGGGATTCCAGGCCTGAGCCACTGTGCCCGGCCGGCACTGTATCTTATACTTGTAACGCCAACACTCTGGGAGGCCAAGGTGAAAGGATCACTTCAGCCTAGGAGTTCGAGGTAAGACTGGGCAATATAGTGACACCCTCTCTCTCAAAATAAATAAACAAACCAAAAACCTACATATTCAGTAATGCAATAAAATTTTCAAGTAGAAATACTTACAAAGAGTATTTTAGAGTATCGTCAAGTTCCATGATTGCAGCTTGGTTACCACAACGATAACAATAGTTTGGAGCACTGAAAATCGTTACTACATTCCGATCATGGCACCAGTTATATCCCTACAAGGAAAATGAGGCAAAAATCTTACTTTACTCCCTCAATTCAACTAAATGCTACTTCACTCAAGAGAGAAAAAAATCTCTACTCATTCCCACCCCTGCCAAAGGGGCTTAAGAAATGTTAATGCTTTTTTTCTGGATGACTTAATAATTTGCTGTACTTCATACAACCTGTAAGATATGTATGTATTTGTTTTCCCCCTAATTACAGAACTTGCTTTTAGTACTAAAAATTAAGAAAAAAAAAGCCTTTAACAAACAGCGGCGACCACCAAAGAATGAACTGCTTCTCATGTATCTCCCTTGCTGTAAATGATAGTGTCTCATTAGCCTCTTCTATTGCAGTGGTCTTAAAACATGATTTAAGAATGAGTATTTAAGCGGCCATTCCCTAGAGAAGTAGATACCTAATCCTGGAGACCAGAACCTTACCAATTTTGTCCGTTACAGGTAAAGGCCTGTAAGTTGTTCACTGCCCAGGAACAAACGCAATATGCCTCTAGGATCTCCAGCCTTGTTTCCTCAAAATCCATCCATCTGAATGCATGAGCTATTTTTGTTTCTTTTTGTTTAGTATTGTTCACAAATTTATCTTTAGCAAAGTCAGATTTTATTGATAACCACAGAGTTGTACTAGTATTAATCTAATTAGGACCTTATTTTAAAAACATGCTAATCAGTGTGCATGTCAGGAACCTTTGCCTCTTTCCCTTCTCTTCTTTCAAATCACCTGTAATCCTACCATCCAAAGGACCACTTAGAACATTTTGGTGTATTTCTTTCCAGTCTCTCCTACATACATACATGTTAAATATATGAAATGACATTGGGATCATAAAATATTATATACACACCCCAACTCCCTACATCTTACTTTCCCACTCTTAAATCCCAAGTACTTCCTAATCATTCAGATTTCTCTGGAAAAATGTTAATGGATTCATTGTAATCAACAACTTGAGCTTTTAATTCTAGTAGTGTGCATCTACTGAAAAGGCTCAGGCTATAATGGTAAACTCATCAGAAGGAACAGATGGACTTTCTCACAAATGTCATTAATTTAAAACCCCCTAATATCTTCTTTGCTTAAGTTCATTAAAAAACAAGTCATATTTCAAAGAATAGAAGCATACCTCCATCACTAGCTGGTGAGCTCTTGACACCAACGTGAGGCCATTGGCATGATTAAATGTCTCTGAAATATCTTGCCCAAAGGTGTAACCAGCTCCTCGAGGAGATATTCCCCAACCACCACGGTCATCTGGATCTGACCACAGCAAGTCACACATTGGACCCTAAAAAATAACTTCAAGTTATAAAATGCCTTTTACAAACATGGTTAACACATTATTTGAGTAATTCATCAGAAGCAGCACCCTAAGTCACCCTCTTTGAGTGATGTTGTGGACAACGCTAATAGATTGTGCAGTTGAAGTCAAACATCTGCATCAAGTAAGATGTATTTTCCGGTAGACTTTATGAGACACAGCTGACATCCATGGGACCCAGCAGCAACATGCCCTAATTAATCTGCCTATATAAATTTCAGAGTCTAAGACAGACAACCTAGGTCCTAATAAGCCCAGCTCTACAGCTGTTGTGATCTTGGCAGGTTTCTTAATGTCAGCTTCTTCTGAACAATAGGGCAGACAGGAGTGTTCACACCTCAAATTGTTTTTGAGAATTATAAGACAGAATATATCTAATGAACTTATAATTAAACCTCTCCACTCCCTAATAAGTTTTTTGGAAAGATTTTATCAAATAAGTCATACCTCATGGGGAACTTCCTGTAGGCGATCAAGTGCTCTGATATGATCCAGTGTATCTATAGATGGCGAGAGACCACCATGTAGACAGAAGATCTGAAAAGAGTGGTTTAAAAGGTTAACCTCACCTAAAAAATTTGTAAACATTCTTGGCTGGGCACAGTGGCTCATGCCTGTAACCCCAGTACTTGGGGAAGCTGAGGCAGGAGGACTGCTTGAGGCCAGGAGTTTGAGACCAGCCTGAGCAACACAGCAACACCCTGTGTCTCTATAAAAATTTTTTCAAAATGAGCTCGACACCCCCATCACTTGGCCCCTCTGGTGTTTCTGTGCTCTGCCTGAATGAGGCTTGACTTTGCAGGATTCAGCTTTGCTCCAGCCCACTCTAAACTATTGAGTACACTCCCATTCTTCCTAATAGAACATCACTGTCACACCCAGACTCCACCTCAAATAGCTCCTTTGAGAAAACTTTTTGGATATCACTCCTGCCCCCTGCCAGAGACTAGTATCTTTGTACTCATAAAATTTTATTATAAGTTCTTTTGTGTGCACAATAATTAGTTCCTTACATCTCCCAGACTTGTCCAAAAACAGTCTGAGAGAATAAATGGGCTACATCATCCACCCTTGTGATCCCATCATACAGTTCAGTGCCTGATATAAAGAATAATGCACTTTAAAAAGTTGGACACATTTGTCAAATTAATTTTTTAAAATTTGAATGAATGCTATCAATATCTACTAAAAAATATCCCTAAAGAGGTATAACAGTGGAAAGAGTCAGGAGCACCTGAACATTAAAGGAAGTTGATTCTCTTAAATAATCAGCAATGAGTTTTAGATCCACATACCTGCCCATCCACCAAGGCAGTGAGAGGAAGATAGTCAAAAAGATCTGTAAAATATTTCCATACATTTGCATTTCCATATTTTCTTAAACACTCATCATAGAAACCATAAACTTGTGTGATCTGTCTGCTCTCATGATTCCCTCGAAGAATGGTGATGCGTTCACGGTAACGAACCTAAAACAACAAAATGCAAAACATAAACAACTAGGTCTTTCAAAAACCAATGAAAATTCAAGAAACTTTCTACAGAAAAAAAATGCAGAGTTACAATTTTGTTGAAAAAACAGCACACACCCTCATATCATACTGAACCAAAACCACAGCGCTACAAAGTGTTTAAATGCCCATGGGATGTTTGCCCACATCATCTCAACTAAAATCAAACTCCCTCTACCACCAACTTTATACCAAACATCATCAATGGCATACAAAACCACATAAATTACTTTTACAGTTCAATAATTTTTCACAAATGTATAGTTATGCAGTAATCACCACAATCCAGTTTTAGAACCTTTCCATTATCCCAAAAAGATCCCTAATGCAGTCACTCTCCACTCCCACTCTAGCTCCTGGCAACCACTGATTTACTTTCTGTGTTGAGTTTGTCTTTTCTAGAAATGTCATATAAATGGAATACAAAATGTAGTCTTTTGGCTAAATATCACCTAGAATATTTTTGAGGCTTACCCATGTAATGGCATAGATCAGTGGTTTGTTCCTTTTCACAGTTGCACAGTCCTTCACTGTATGCCTATACCATTTTTTGTTTCTCTATTCACAGGTAAGATGAACTGGTAATTATGTTACTGAGGTTTTTGGCTACTATGAATAATGTTGCCATAATCATACGTGTGGAAGTTTTTCTGTGGACATATGCTTTCATTTCTCTTGGGAAGTTTCCTAGGAATATAATTGTTGGATCACGTGGTAATGTTTAACTTTTTGAGAAACCGTCATTTTTCAAAGTAGCTAGACCATGTTATATCCCCACCAGCAACGCATGAAGAGTTTAATCTCCAGTATTAACCAACACTTGGTATTAGCAACCTTACTGATTACAACCATTCTAACAGGTGTGAAGTATTATCTCAGCTACTTTAATTTGCATTTCCCTGATTACAATTGATATGAAGCAGCTTTTCATGTGCTCATTGACCACTCACGTATCATCTTCTTGGGTAAAGTATCTACTCAAATATTTTCTCCATTTAACAATTATCTGTCTCGTTACTGAGCTATAAAAGTTGTTTTTTTTGTTTGTTTGCTTTTGTTTTCTAATATCTGAATACAAGCACTTCTTTTCTGGTGTCATCTTTTGAAGAAACAGAATCTTAATTTTGATAAAGTCCAGTTTTTCAATTTTTTATGGATTGTGCTTTTGTTATATCTAACAATCTTTACCTAACCTGACAAAGATTTTCTGGTTTTTTATTCTAGAAGTTTTGTAGCTTTAGCTCTTACATTTAGATATATGATACATTCTGATCCATTTGCTTCAGCACCATTTACTGAAAGAAACATCCTCTCCCCCGGTATTCTTTTGCTAAGGCTGCCGCAACAAAGCATCAAAGAACAGGCAGCTTCAACAACAGAAATTTACTTCCTCACAGTTTCAGAGGCAGAAGTCCAAGATCAAGATGTCAGCAGAGCTGGTTTCTTCTGAAGGCCTCTCTCCTTGATTTATGGATGCTCATCTTCTCCATCTGTCTTATCTTCTCCCCATTTGTGTCCCAATCTCTAATAAGGATACCACTTACACTGGATTAGGGTCCAACCATGTGACCCCTAATAAGGATACCACTTACACTGGATTAGGGTCCAACCATGTGACCCCACCACTTTACCTTAATTACCTGTCCAAATACAGTCACATTCTGAGGTGCTGTGGGTTAGGACTTAGACAAATGAATTTTGGGGGCTACAATTCAGCCCATTACACTTCCATGAGTAAGTTTTTCTCCCCCTAGATAGGGTCTCACTCTGTCACCCAGGTTCAACTGCACTGGTGTAGCTCACCACAGCCTCAAATTCCTAGGCTCAAGCAATCTTCCCACCTCAGCCTCCAGAGTGGCTAGGACTACAGCACATGGCACCATGTCTGGCTAAAATTGTTTTCTGAAGAGATGGGGTCTCACTAGGTTGCCCAGGCTGCTTGCATAAACTCTTAAAGGTAGCACACTCATTCCTCTTTGATCACTGGATTCATCCTGGGTTTTTATTTTTAGCACAGGTTAGCTCTTTTCATAGTATTTGGACTCACCGCAGAAACCTTCCACCATCTAGTCCAACTCCTTCATTTTACAGCTGCAGAAAATAACCACCTCCAAAAATATTTTGTAGCATTTTACACAATTCAGATATTAATCACGAAAATTCAGGTCATGCTAAAACCACATCTCACTGCTTCTCTAATATTAGGAAAGTGTGTGACAGTCATTTTATCATTTTGAATATTATTTAATAAAAATGAGTCTGTTGCCTAGGAAAATTTTTTTAAAAAATCTCCCCAAGATTTTTAGGTAAAGGTAAAGTCAAACAATTTATTTAAAGGGAAAGGCGGAAGCCTGCCACCCTAACAGCTATTTACCATGTTTTGCTTCATGTTCAGATCATCATCGGTACATTCTGCAAAGCTACAACTGGCATGTAATGCATGTAATTTTGGAACTTGCTTTTTCAGTTATCATTTCTATTGTTCTAGAGTTTTGTTTTTTAAAGACACAGGGGTCTTGCTCTGTCACACAGCTGGAGTGCAGTGGTGCACCATGGCTCACTGTAGCCTTGACCTCCCAGGTTCGAGTGATCCTCCCACCTCAGCTTCCTGAGTAGCTGAGACTACAAGCATACACCACTGCATCTGGCTTTTTTTTTTTTTTTTTTTAACTTTTTGTAGAGATGGGGTCTATGTTGACCAGGCTGTTCTTGAACTCCTGGACTCAAGTGATTCTCTCCGCCTTCCCCAGCCTCCCAAAGTGTTGAGATAACAGGTGTGAACCACTGCACCCAGCCTATTCTAGATTATTACCGTCATGGTTAATGGCTGGAAACTATTCAACTGAGATAAACCATAACATACATATTCACTGTTAAATATTTACAGCAAATGTTTTCTTGAATTTCTTCCTCAGAAAAATTTTTTTTACTTGAACAAGATTCTTCCTCAGTTTTTTTTTTGAGATAGGGTCTCACCATCACCCAAGCTGCAGTGTAGGGTGGCAAGATCAAGTCTCATTGCAGCTACGACCTCCTGGGTTCAAGCAACTCTCCCCACCTCAGCCTCCTGAGTAGCTGGGACTACAGGCCTGTGCCACCACACTTGGTTAATTATTATTACTATTTTTTTGTAGACAAGGGCTGGTCTCAAACTCTTGGACTCAAACAATACGCCCACCTTGTCCTGTCCTCCCAAAGTGCTGGGATTACAGCCACGAATCACTGTGACCAGCTGATGTAAACATTTTGACATTTGGTATGTTTATACATTTATAATACTTCAAAAGTATCTAAAAACACAAACCTAATTATATTATCTCTCATATCCCAATTTACTGAACTAAAATATCTGACCAGCCCTCTAACATTTTTCTTTTCTTTTTTTTTTTGAGACACAGTCTCGCTCTGTTGTCCAGGCTGGCGTGCAGTGGCGCAATCTCAGCTCACTGCAACCTCTGCCTCCTAGGTTCAAGCAATTCTCCTGCCTCAGCCTCCAGAGCAGCTGGGATTACAGGCACCCGCCACCACCCCCGGCTAGTTTTCTGTACTTTTAGTAGAGATAGGGCTTCACTATGTTCTCCAGGCTGGTCTCGAACTCCTGACCTCAGGTGATCCGCCTGTCTCAGCGTCCCAAAGCGCTGGGATTTTGGGACCACAGGGACACGTCACCATGGCTAGCTAATTTTCACACCCAGCCTATTTTTTCAAACAATTTGACTGACGCATTTATTCTTTTCCTTTTGTTTTGATTCTGTACCATCCCCTTACTCAGAATACAGACGCCTATGATTTGTAAGTCTGAAACCTGAACATATGCATTCCCAAATGTGGAATTTTGTTTTATTTAACATTCAGATAGAGAAAATAATTGGGGAAAAAAATATTCAAGACGACTGTCTTACCCATTTCAACAAGCCCCAACATAAAACTGAAATTACCTTAAGAGCTACAAGCAGTGTTACTGTTTCAACTGAATAATATCCTCTGTCAACATAATCTCCCATAAACAAGTAATTTGTATCTGGTGATTTGCCACCAATTCTAAACAGTTCCATGAGATCATGAAATTGCCCATGCACATCTCCACAGACAGTGACTGGACATCGAACCTCTTGCACGTTGGATTCTTTTGTCAGGATTTCTTTAGCCTACAGATGGGAGACAAAAATAAGGCAATACATTTGGCATTAAACAATATTAACAAAGATTTGTTTACTTACACTTAATGTAACTTAAGGGGCAGACTCAGTCTAAGATAAAATTGCAGGCATTTATGATCCCATTAAAATAAGCGAGATATGATTATAATGCATTAGCTATCTCACCCTGTTACCTAGAAAAAAATGTGCATTCCTATCATCAATACTAGGAGTTTTTTAAAAACCTATCAAATTGCCATCTAATTAAATACTAATTGTTAGCAGCCACATAACATCAATGAAAATGCAACAAGACATTCAGGTACCTACTTCCTTACCTTTAGAGTTCTAACTACAATACAGCACTCAAAGATTCCTTTTTTTTGAGACAGGGTCTCATTTTGTCACCCAGGCTGGAGTGCAGTGGTATGATCACAGCTCACTATAGCCTGGATCTTCTTGGCTCAGGGAATCTTACCACTTCAGTAGCAGGGACCACAGGGACACGTCACCATGGCTAGCTAATTTTCACAAACCTCTCTGTAGAGATGGGGTCTCACCACGTTGCACAGGTGTTCTCGAACTCCTGGGTTCAAATGATCCTCCAGCCTCATCCTCCCAAGGCTTGGGATTACATGCATAAACCACCTCACCTCAGCCCTGTTTGACTTTTTAAAAACGTGTTTTTGGCCAGGCACCGTGGCCCATGCCTGTGAGAAAATCATTTGCTCAGCCATCTGAGTGACTACTATGTACCAAGCCCCGTGCTAGCAACTGGACATATAGTGGTGAACAATATGGCTCATTCCCACTACAGTAGAGGGAAGAAGGACCACAAACAAGTAACCAAGCCAAAAGTACACTGTATTAAGTGTCACAAAGGAAAGGGAAAGGGTAACCGGGAGAGACCACTTCACATAAGATACCAAAACAAATTACCAGAGAATTGTTGCTAACGAGCCATGACAACCACAGATGACAAGGACTGGGTTCAAGGCATTGGTAATGCAATCTTAGCTGCACATCAAAAATTCCACTGCCCAACCAGGCCCAGTGGCTCAAACCTGTAATCCCAACACTTTAGGAAGCCGAGGTGGGCGGATCACTTGAGGTCAGGAGTTTGAGGCCAGCTTGGCCATCATGGTGAAACCCCGTCTCCACTAAAAATACAAAAAAATTAGCCAGGCATGGAGCTGCATGACTGTAGTACCAGCTACCTGGGAGGCTGAGGCAGGAGAACTGCTTAAACCTGGGAGGTGGAGGTTGCACTGAGCCAAGATCTCATCACTGCACTCCAGCCTAGGTGACAGATCAAAACTCTGTCTGAAAACAAAAACAAAAACACCAACGCCCATCCCTTCCCCTAATTAATCAAGTAAGAATTGTGGAGAGTGGAATCAAACCATCAATAATTTTTAAACACCCCAACCCTTCCTTTCCCCAGTGTGCAACCAAGTTTAAGAACCACTATTTTCAAGTCTTCAAACATTTTTGAGGGCCTATTTCAGGATGCCTACCAACCAGTGACATCCCTAAAGTGACCTAACATTTTACTGAGTTTAGAAGAAATTTCCACTGTGCTTTTTTCAATTTACACTGTGGCTCATGCTTGTAATCCCAGCACTTTGGGAGGCTAAGGAGGGTAGACAGCTTGAGCCCAGGAGTTCAAGACCAGGCTGGAGTACAGTGGTGTGATCTCGGCTCACTATAACCTCTACCTCCCAGGTTCAAATGATCCTCCTGCCACAGTCTCCATGAATAACTGGGACCACAGGTGTGCACCATTATGCCTATTTTGTATTTTTTGTAGAGGTGAGGTTTTAACATGTTGTCCAGGCTGGCCTCCAACTCCTGAGCCTAAATGATTTGCCCGCCTCTGCCTTCCAAAGTGCTGGGTTATAGGCATTAGCCACTACAACGGCCTGAGATATCTATTAAGAAATATGTACAACTCATTATTATCAAATCCTACTTCATTTTGAAATTTTTCTCTCCAGGGTAATTCCAGCTTCCCATTAATTATCACGAAAAAACACAAATTAACTAGGCATATTCCATTACCAAGTCTGTCTGGCATTAATACCATATCTAGTGTTTTTTCAGCACCTATCATATATTAATGAAAATAACTGAATGAAATAAGTCCTACACTGAGAAGAAACTTGCCAAAGTTATTCAGAAGTTTTAAAAAGGCATGACATAAGAAAACAGATGGTTATCCCAGCACTTTGGGAGGCCGAGACGGGCGGATCAAGAGGTCAGGAGATCGAGACCATCCTGGCTAACCCGGTGAAACCCCGTCTCTACTAAAAATAACTAGCCGGGCGAGGTAGCGGGCACCTGTAGTCCCAGCTACTCGGGAGGCTGAGGCAGGAGAATGGCGTGAACCCAGGAGGCGGAGCTTGCAGTGAGCTGAGATCTGGCCACTGCACTCCAGCCTGGGTGACAGAGCGAGACTCCGTCTCAAAAAAAAAAAAAAAAAAAAAGATGGTTATATACCGTGTACATCTTGCCATGATGTAATTTTCACATTTAAATCTATCAGAAGTTAAATGTTAATATACATCTGTGAACATCTGTTTACCTGCAAGGCTCTCCTCTGTATGAATAATAAAAAATAGACTTTCAGGACTGCCTGAAGTTCCTTACTACAAGTGACTCAAAATTTCTATTCAAATCATGAAGGAAAATTAAGTCTAAATGCTATTTGTTGCTGTTATTTCAATTTAGGCAAATCCCAACGATAAACACATCTATTTTTTAAACTATACAAATTAGTAATACATTCTTGTAAAAAAATTTGGCACAGATAAAATGAAATGTTCCCTTTGAGCACCCTGCACAATCCCAACAACCCCTTTGGGCACAGTTACCAATAAAATCCCGATGTACAGATGCTCAATTTGTAACACAGCTGCATCCAGATAATCCTATTGTAAATACAATCAAGTCAAAAGTGTGTTTTCAGCTTACAATGCTTTCAATTTATGATACACTTATCTGGATGTAGGGATGTAGTCCCATCATAAACTGAGGGGTATACTGAATGTCTATCACTTTCACACCATCATTAAGTCAAAAAATCGGGGACTGTCTGTGTATCCTTTTAAAACTGTTTACAAAGTTTACACACACACTGTATGTCTACAGAAACAATAGTTTTCCTTTGCATTTTTAAACTAGAAACAATATTGTTCAGCAGCCTGCTTTTCTAACAATACATAATAATATATAACATTTATTGAGACAGCCGGTCAATTTCTCATAGGGGAGGCAGAGCATCCCCTGATCAATTACAATGGCAGAGCAGTGTGAAACTACAGCAATTTGTATCCTAGTATTTTCTCCTTTGTATACATATGCAGGCACATTTCCTGAGAGAAGATACTATGAAGTGAACTTAACTAGTGTATCTAGTAGTTTGATTTTTAAATGCTGACATTATCAAATTGTCCTTTAAAATAAAAAGAACAGTTAATTCTTAAGTGAAATTTCTAACTTGTGAATCTAGAAAAGCTAACCAAAGCTCTTTCTTCCCTTCCTACCAAACTTCACAGATCAGAACAAGTATAATTAAACACTGGCGTTAACAGTGGTGTACAGTAGAAGCAATCACCCCTCAGACCAGAGAAAGAAAAATAAAAATAAAATAAATTAAATTAAATTAAAAAATCACCCAATCAACTATTAAGTAGATCTTAACAAAAATGCAACCCTGGAAAGAACCAGTTTTTGATTTTGGTTGTTTTTTTTTTTTTTTCTTTTTTGGTCTCAACTTACCAGCTCTCAGATAGTTACTACTACAATAAAACAGACTACACCAGAACACTAGAACAATAAAAGATACAGATGTTCATATATAAGATCATTTTGGGCTGGGTGCGGTGGCTCATGCCTGTAATCCCAAATCCCAATACTTGGCGAGGCTGAGGCGAGTGGATCATCTGAGGTCAGGAGTTCCAGACCAGCCTGGCCAACATGGTAAAACCCCGTCTCTACTACAAACACAAAACAGCTGGGTGTTGTGGTGCATGGCTGTAATCTCAGCTACTTGGGAAGCTGAGGCACAAGAATCGTTTGAACCTGGGAAGCGGAGGTTGCAGTAAGCCAAGATGGCTTCATTGCACTATAGCCAGAGTGACAGAGCAACACTCCATCACAAAAAAAAAAAAAAAATTATTTTGGCAAGTGCAGCAGCTCATGCCTGTAATCCCAACACTTTGGAAGGCAAAAGCGGGAGGATGGTCAGCAGTTCAGAGGCCAGCCTGGGCAACAACATATTGAGACCCCTCTACAGAAAATAAAAAAATTAGCCACTGAAGTTTTAGGTACCCAGAAGGCTGAGCTGGGAGAATCGCCTCAGCCCAGAAGTTCAAGGAGGCAGTGAGCCGTGATCATACCACCACACTCCAGCCTGGTAGACAGCCATTTCAAAAAAAAAAAAAAAAAAAATTAAAAATAAAATAAAGATAAGCTGTGCTATCACAAGGACTTAGGCCTTGTAAATCCTGAAAGCACCTAATAAGAGTGGCTTTATGGATCACCTCCAGAGCCTCCAGACCTTTAGCAACCATCATTTTCAAAGGTGTTTACACAATCTCAACTGTCTAACTTAATACTCAAAGTAAATGGTAGAACCAGACTTCTAAGTAACCTAATTTTGACATTTGAGGTTTTTTATTTTTAATAACCACCTTTTTACTCCGGCATTTTGACTTCTATAAAGTCTCACGTCACCTGAATTAAGAAATGAAGGACAAGCAAAAGCAAATCACACATACCAAACCTTTTGCTTCCCCTAAAACATTTTTCCAGGACCTCAAATTTCTTAGCTAACATGATCAACATCTGGGAAAAAAATTAAGATAAAGTTTTTAAAAGAATGTAATTAGGGCTGAGCGCAGTGGCTCACACCTATAATCCCAGCACTTTGAGAGGCCAAGGCAGGTGGATCACTTGAGGTCAGGAGCTCGAGACCAGCTGACCAACATAGTGAAACCCCGGCTCTACTAAAAAGTCAGGAATGGTGGCACACACTTGTAATCCTAGCTACTCAGGAGGCTGAGGCAGGGGCATCACTTGAACCCAGTGACCCAAGATCATGCCATTGCACTACAGCCTGGGTGACACAGCGAGACTCCATCTCAAAAAAAAAAAAAAAAAAAAAAGAATATAATTAGTACCATACTGGTTTTCATTTATCAGAACCCTTCTGAAATTCAGTCAAAGGGTACAGACTGAAATGAATGAATTTCAAGCAAACAAAAATTTGGTATAAACTTCCAAGAACAAGGTTAAAACTGAAATGAGGCTATTCTCTTAATAACACCTTATCAAAGTAACTGTGGGAAGTTAAACATCTCACACTGTCCTAGAATCCAAAAAATCTGCAGATTCACTTGAAGGAAAGCAATCTTTAAGGATACTTTTTAAAACCGTTTTTTTTTTTTTTTTTGAGACAAGGTCTTGCTCTGCTGTCCAGGCTGCAGTGCGGCACCATCATGGCTCACTGCAGCCTTGATCTCCCACCCAAGCTCAAGTAATCCTCCCACCTCAGTCTCTGGAGTAGCTGGGACTGCAGGCATGCGCTACTGAGGACACTATCTTATTACCAGTATCCTCTCGGCATTCTCGTTTGGATTCAGAAATTCCACAACCTTATTTCCAATCCACTATTAATCAGCTATAAGATAAATGACCCACAGACTCAACATTCTTGAATACAGGCCATCATAACCACTGTAGTAACATGAAATTACAAACAAAGCAGGCTTAAACTAGACCTCATAAATCATCCATGCTGTTTTTCATGGAAGACAATGATTTTTTTTTGTTTTTGAGACAGAGTTTTTGCTCTTGTTGCCTGGGCTGGAGTGCAATGACACGATCTTGGTTCACTGCAACCTCCGCCTCTTAGGTTTTCCTGCCTCAACTTCCTGAGTAGCTGGGATTACAGGTGCATACCACCATGCCCAGCTAATTTTTTTTTTTTTTTTAGTAGAGACAGGATTTCACCATCTTGCCCAGGCTGGTCTTGAACTCTTGACCTCGTGATCCACCCACCTCAGCCTCCCAAAGTGCTGGGATTACAGGTGTGAGCCACCGTGCCCAGCTAATTTTTTTTTTTTTTTTAGTAGAGACAGGATTTCACCATCTTGCCCAGGCTGGTCTTGAACTCCAGACGTGAGGTGACCCACCCACCCTGGCCTCCCAAAGGCTGGGATTACAGCCACTGCGCCCAGCGGAAGACAATTTTTAAAAGTACATGAACCAACAACAAATTCACTAACCACTTATCATTTTTGGCTGATCACAGTGGCTCACGTCTGTAATCCTAGCACTTTGGGAGGCCAAGGTGGATGAATCACTTGAGGTCGGGAGTTTCAAAACCAGCCAGGCCAACATGGTGAAACCCCATCTGTACTAAAAATACAAAAAAATTAGCCAGGCGTGGTGGCGGGCACCTGTAATCCCAGCTACTCGGGAGGCTGAGGTAGGAGAATCATCACTTGAACCTGGGAGGTGAGGTTGCAGTGAGCAGAGACCACGCCACTGCACTCAAGCCTGGGTGACAGAGCGAGACTCCGAGACTCCGTCTCAAAAATAGTAACAGTAATTTCCTTAAGAGCACACAATAACCACAGGCATGCCTCATTTTACTGTGCTTCACTTTACTGCACTTTGCATATGTTGCATTTTTTAATAAATCAAAGCTTTGTGGCAACCCTGTGTGGAGCAAGTCTATCAGTACCATTTTCCCACCATCATGTGCTCACTTCTTGTCTCTTTGTCACATCTTGGTACTTCTAAAATTATTTCAAACCTTTTCATTACTATTGTATGTTATGGTGATATGTGATCAGTGATCTTTGTTTTTTTTTTTTTTTTTTTGAGATGGAGTCTTGCTCTGTTCCTCAGGCTAGAGTGCAGTGGCGCGATCTAGGCTCACTGCAAACTCCGCCTCCCAGGATCATGCCATTCTCCTGCCTCAGCCTCCTGAGTAGCTGGGACTACAGGCGCCCGCCATGGCGCCCGGCTTTTTTTTTTTTTTGTATTTTTAGTAGAGAGGAGGTTTCACCGTGGTCTCGATCTCCTGACCTTGTGATCCGCCTGCCTCGGCCTCCCAAAGTGCTGGGCTTATAGGTGTGAGCCACCGCGTCCGCCTGATCAGTGATCTTTGATGTTACTATTATTGTTTTGGGGCACTACAAACCGTGCCCATAAGACAATGAAATTAATAAATGTCGTATATATTCTTACTGCTGCTGACCGGCCATTCTGTCTCTTCCTCTCCTTGGGGCTCCCTATCCCCTGAGACACAATATTGAAATTAGGCCAATGAATAACCCTACAATGGCCTCCAAATGTTCAAGTGAAAGGAAGACTTGCATATCTCTCACTTTAAATAAAAAGTCAGAAATTATTAAACTTAGGAGAGGGCACATGGAAACTCGAGACAGGCCTAAAGGTACGCTTCTTACACCAAACTGCCGAGGTATAAATGCAAAGGAAAAGTTCTTTAAGGAAATTAGAAATGCTACGTCAGTGAACACACAAATAGTAAGCCAAACAGTCTCACTGCTGATACAGACAAAGTTTTAGTGGTTTGGATAGATCAAATCAGCCACAACATTCACTTAAAAGCCAAAGCCTGGCCGGGGGCGGTGGCTCATGCCTGTAATCCCAGCATTTTGGGAGGCCAAGGCAGGTGGATCATGAGATCAGGAGATTGAGACCATCCTGGCTAACACGGTGAAACCCTGTCTCTACTAAAAACGCAAAAAATTAGCTGGGCATGGCGGCGGGCGCCTGTAGTCCCAGCTACTCGGGAGGCTGAGGCAGGAGAATGGCGGGAACCCGGGAGACAGAGCTTGCAGTGAGCCGAGATCATGCCACTGCACTCCAGCCTGGGCGACTGAGCGAGACTCCGTCTCAAAAAAAAAAAAAAAAAGCCAAAGCCTAATTCAGAGGTAGGTCCTAATTCTTCAATTCTATGAAAGCTAATAGAGGTGAGGAAGCTACAGAAGTTAAGCTTGAAGCTAGCAGACTGGCTCAAGAGAGTTAAGAACCCATTTCCATTAACATAAAAGTGCAAGATGAGGCATCAAATACTGATACAGAAACTACAACAAGTTTCCCAGACGATCTACCTAAATGATGAAGGTGGCTGCACTAAACAACAGGTTTCCAATGTAGACAAAATAGTCCTCTAGTGGAAGAAGATGCCACCTAGGATTTTACTAGCTAGAGAAGTCAGTGCCTGCCCTCAAATCTTCAACGGACAGGCTGATTCTTGTTAAAGACTAATGTAGCTGGTGACTTTCAGCTGAAGCCAATGCTCATTCACCATTCTGAAAACCATTTTTAAGTGGAAAGCCATCCTTCAGCACTTAAGAATTATGCTAGATCTACTATGCCTGTGCTCCAAAAATGGAACAACAAAGCCTGGATGACAGCACATCTGCTTACAGCACGGTATACTGAATATTTTAAGTGCATTGTTGAGACCTATTGCTCAGAAAAAAAAAAAAAAAGATTCCTTTCAAAGTATTACTGCTCAGCCTAGGCAACATACCAAAACCCCATCTCCACAAAAAAATTAAAATATTAGCTGGGCATAGTGGTACACATTTGTAGTGCCAGCTACTTGGAAGGCTGTGGTAGGAGGATTGTTTGAGCTCAGGAGTTCAAGATCAGCCTGGGCAATGTGGCAAGACCCTGTCTCTACAAAAAATAAAAATTAGCTAGGGATGGTGGTGCACTCTGTGGTCCCAGCTGTTAGAAAGGCTGAGGCACAAGAATCGCTTGAGCCCAGGAGTGCAAGGTTCCCATGAGCTATGATGATGTTATCTTAAAATAAGTAAATAAAAGCACAAAATGATTACAACCATGTCACAATTCTTTGCATTAAAAAAAGGCTGAATGAAAAGCCCAGACACAGTGGCTTATGCCTTTGGGAGCCAAGGCAGGTGGATGACTTGAGGTCAAGAGTTTGGGACCAGCCTGGCCAACACGGTAAAACCCCATCTCTACTAAAAATACAAAAATCAGCCAGGTAAGATGGCACAGGCCTGTAATCTCAGCTACCTGGGAGGCTGCGGCATGAAAATTGCTGGAACCCAGGAGGCAGAGGTTGCAGTGAGCTGAGATCATGCCACTGCACTCCAGCCTAGGCAACACAGTTAGATTCTCTCTCAAAACAAACAAAAAAATGCTAAAAAAACAAAACAAAACAAAAAAAACCTTTAAAATGTTAAGATTTCAATGAAAGCTTTAAGATATACAACTATCTTATTCTTACCAACCAGAATTCTATTTCTATTACCTTTCAGTTTTTACCCACAGACACCTCTTATTTATAACTGATCAGCATCTCCTTTTGTGTCCTAATGTTTCATACTAACTCAAGTTTCTACATTATAGTGATTTTTTTAAAACTACATAACGCCCTTCTAAACAGACCTATACATGTACAGTATTATTGCTCATTTGAATTATTTCCTTTCAAAAAGCTTTAATTGTGGGATTATGGGGCAAAATAGCATTAACTTTTTTTTTTGTTTCATATGTACTATAAAACTCAATTATGCCAATTTGTTATACAGTAATAAATGAAAGAATATACTCATTCTCAGTTATTTCAGATATAAAAGGTGATCTCACTAATTTAATTGGCATTTTTCATTTCTGAGTACAAACTTTTTATTCCATGTTTATTTACCATCAGTTATTTCTCCTCTTATACAAGTTGTCAGTGCATATTTTTGAATATCTAATCATTAAGAGCTAGATGATGTTCTAAGTATGTGTATAAACTATTTCAAACTGTTATTTTAAGTAACTTTTTGGCATTTTCTCTTATTTTTTAAATATATAGCCAGAAATTTTCTATGCCCATTTTTGCTTTGTAATTTTTCTCCTACAAGTGTTAAGAAAAGTTATCACATCTCCCCATTTTCTGAGGGTTTTTCATTTTAAAATCTATACTTAAATCCTAAGATTACACGGCAACTACTCAAGCTTCTTTTTATAACAGCATCTTAAACCTGCATCGTTAACATTATGACATTAACTTTAAATTATTCTGGGCATGGTAGCCCTGGCCTGCAGTCCCAGCTTCTCAGGAGCCTGAGGCAGGACAATCACTTGAATCCAGGAGATGGAGGCTGCAGTGAGCCAAGATCATGCCGCTGCACTCCAGCCTGGGTGACAGAGCAAAACTCCATCTCAAAAAATAAAAATTAAAATTAAAAAGTAAAAATTTTTTTGTATAGACAGGGTCTCACACTATGTTGCCTAGGCTGGTCTGGAACTCCCGGGCTCAAGATATCCTCCTACCTTGGCCTCCCAAGGTGGTGGGATATAGGTGGAAGTCACTAGGCCTAGCCTCTAATTCTTTAAAAGCTGGTCACCAATGTTTAATGTGTACAGTAACTCCTAAACAGACTCTCACTCCCTTCATCATTGAAAACAGGTAACATTTCTTGAACAAATGCTATCTCAGAGAAAAGATGAGACTGAGATAATAACCCTTATTCTTCAAGTCTTAGGACTTGGGTACTCCAACGAAATCATATTATGCCATTCAACAGCAAGGCCATCTGAGAGCAGCAAGTGGTCTGATGGACAACAGAGTACTCTTGCCACTATATTCCAGGGAAAACACTCAAGCACTGTTTTTAAGATAATTTCATCAGATGTCCAGCAAAATGTTTTCTTAGTCTCAAAAACAGTTAATCACATAGCAGTACCAATTCTAGCACTCAAGTATACCAAGAAATAACTTGCTTCAAAATACTAGTTCCAATATTTGGGGTTAATATTCACTTTTGTTGTTAGTTACATGAAAGGAATCATGATATAACTAATATCCTAAAGGTATAACATATTAAAAGTGGTTTCGGCTGGGCACAGTGGCTCATGCCTATAATCCCAACACTTTGGGAGGCCAAGGTGGGTGGATCGCTTGAGGTCAGGCGTTTGAGACCACCCTGGGCAACATGACGAAACCCCCCGCCCCCCACTAAAAATACAAAAATTAGCTGGGCATGGTAGTGCATGCCTATAATGCCAACTACTCAGGAGGCTGAAGCCGGAGAATCACTTGAACCCAGGAGGCGGAGGTTGCAGTGGGCTGAGATTGTGCCACTGCACTGCAGCCTGGGCGACAGTGTGAGACTGTCTCAAAACAAACAAAAAAAAAAACAAAAGGTGGTTTCCTTCAAAAGAAGGTAGTCAAACACAGAAGAATCCCAAGATCTATACTGAGGAAAAAGTGTTCAGATTCATCACAGATCAATGATCTGTACTTAACTAGAGAAACCTATTTTTTGTTTTGTAGAAACAGTAGTCTCACTACATTGCCCAAGCTGGTCTCAAACTCCTAGTCTCCAGTGAGCTTCCGGCCTCCACCTCCCAAAGCACCGGGATTACAGGTATGAGCCACCATGCTTAGACAGAAATCAAGTTTTTGTATCATCAATTCTGCCCTTGATGGAAAATGTCAATGCTGGCCTAATGTGT
Organism: Colobus angolensis palliatus; assembly: GCF_000951035.1. Taxonomy (NCBI): domain Eukaryota; kingdom Metazoa; phylum Chordata; class Mammalia; order Primates; family Cercopithecidae; genus Colobus; species Colobus angolensis. The sequence goes on from NW_012116422.1 coordinate 3,149,510, forward strand.
CTTCTCTGTAGGATCAAACTCAAAATCAGACACAAATAACCTCTTTACAATCTTAGTACTACTAATAGTACTATTTGACAAAGGAATCTCCATTTTTGAAAGTGATTTTACTACTAAAAGTCTGATTATTGGCCGGGCAAGATGGCTCACGCTTGTAATCCCAGCACTTTGGGAGGCCGAGGTGGCGGATCACCTGAGGTCGGGAGTTCGAGACCAGCCTGACCAACACGGAGAAACCCCATCTCTACTAATAATACAAAAATTAGCCGGGCGTGATGGTGCATGCCTGTAATCCAGTTACCCGGGAGGCTGGGGCAGGAGAATCGCTTGAATCCGGGAGGTGGAGGTTGCGGTGAGCCAAGATTGTGCCATTGCACTCCAGCCTGGGCAACAAGAGCAAAACTCCTTCTCAAAAAAAGAAAAAAAAAAAAAAAGCCTGATTATTAATTCTAATGTTCATTGTAACTCTAGCTCAAGTAAATTTAACATTTCATATCCTTACCATATAGCTGGACAGTTCCACCAATATAAAGACATAGAAGAAAAACTGGAAAAAATGCAATTAATTTTTGAATTTTATTTTTCAGTTTAAGAACTGAAATCATTTGAAAACTCTTAAGAAGTAAAACTACTAAATTCACAGGCAAAAAAATTTTTTTCAATATTCCAAGAGAATTTCATTTTGTCTCATACTGTTTTTACATCAAGACGAACGGTTGATTTGGTATGTCATTTTGATAACGATGCAAAAAATTCCAAGGTTTGTGGTAAGTTACTATATAGGGCTAGCAGTTTGAGGGGTGGGGTGATACATGATGTAGAACACATTACTAGCCCTGGAAGCAAATGAGTCTTGAGTTATTTTCCTTCAACTATCAAAACATTCTTCATACTAATCATGTGTTGCTTAACCACAGGGATACATCAAATGATTTAGTAGTTGTGTGAACATCAGAGTGTTCTTACACAAATCTAGATAGTATAGACTACTACGAATCTAGGCTCCTGGATAGCCTATTGCTCCTAGACTACAAACTTGTACAGCATTTACTGTACTGAATGCTGCAGGCAACTGTTAACATAATGTGAAGTATTTGTATAACTAAACATAAACAATATAAAGTGTTACACTATGACATTACAAGGTCACTAGGTGATAGGAATTTTTCAGCTCCATTATAATTTTATAGGACCACCATCATATGCAGTCCACCACTGACCAGTATGTCATGACTACTTGTCTTTCATTAATTACACTGAACAGATACCGCTAATATTTGATGAAACATTTCAATCTTCTTTGATTAAAATCAGTATGGTTATACTTTAAAAGTTTAACCCTCCAGGCAACACTCTAGTAACTATGTCTCATATGCACAACAGACTAAACTCAATCTTTACCAACTAACCTACATATGTGAATGAATTAAACATTCCCAATCATTCCTGCATAGAAAAAAAAAGTTTTAATCTACTTATACAACTGAGAAATGTTGCTATATATGTAGTTTCTTGGCTCACTGCAACCTCCGTCTCCCGGGTTCAAGTGATTCTCCTGCCTCAGCCTCCCGAGTAGCTGGGACTACAGGCGCCCACCACCATGACTGGCTAAATTTTTTCTATTTTCAGTAGAGACGGCGTTTCACCGTGTTAGCCAGGATGGGCTCCATCTCCTGACCTCGTGATCCACCTGCTGCAGCCTCCCGAAGTGCTGGGATTACAGGCATGAGTCACTGTGCCCCACCAGCGTAGATGGTCTTTAAGGTTGATTTCATTACTACAATTCTACCCCATCCTAAATCAATCCTTAAGCCTATTTTATTAAGTAAAGCCAGCCAAAAGAAATAGATAGTGGGCATTATTGCTCATTTACACATGATGAGCGGCAGAAAAATAAGTTACTTGACCACCGCCGGCACAAGCATTCTAAAACATTCCCCATCTAGAATTAACTACAAAGTCAATCTTCTGACTAATCCAAAACTGTGCTATTAATTAGAGAAAAACCAAACTAAGAAATCCTTATACACGAGAATAAGGTAGTGCTTTTTAGACAAAGCTCAATAGAGACAATAATGCATCAATGAGGGTTTATTAAATATTGGTTCCAAAAACAAATGTACACTGTCACATGATAGCATCACTGACACTCCATAACCCCTGTGAACTACACTTGGCATGCCTTTGGCCAGGTAAACACATGCTACTGCTTGTCTCCCATTCTACTCCTGGTCCCAATCTAGCACAAAGGTTTGCAACCTTCTTCCAGCCCCAACACCAGCAGGGTAAAAATCCCCATCTGTAGTGGTAACTACATGACTAAACTAAGGCAGAAGTGGCAACACAGGGTGCAAGAGGGACTGGCCAACTGGTCATGTTCAGTTTAAAAACTGCCCAGATTCAGATATACACATATCTGCGCCACTGCCTTGTTCATCCATTTTAAACCACAATCCACAACAGACCAATAAATAAACAGGCAATAATACTGCACTGTGCAGAAATTAAGCAGTTAGCTGGGCACAGTGACTCATGCCTGTAATCCCAGCACTCTGGGAGGCTGAGGCGGACGTATTACTTGAGGTCAGCAGTTCAAGACCAGCCTGGCCAACATGATGACACCCCGTCTCTACTAAAAATACAAAAATTAACTAGGCATGGCGGCACATGCCTCTAATCCCAGCTACTCAGGAAGCTGAGGCAGGAGAACCGCTTGAAACTGGGAGACAGAGGTTGCAGTGAGCCAAGATCACGCAACTGTACTCCGGCCTGGGCAACAGAGCAAGGCTCTGTCTCAAAAAAAGAAAAAGAAGAAAAAAGAAAAAAAAAATTAAGTAGTTAATCTCAAGTTGTTCTTTACCATTCTTTCAAACCCCATCTCCTCCCAACCATTTACTGACAACTAGACACCTCTCCCTTCTTCAGCCTGGTCTATCACTTCTGCCCCAGAAGCCAAAAGAAAACCTATTTAAAACAAAAACAGGCCAGGTGTCAGTGGCTCATGCCTGTAATCCCAGCACTTTGGGAGGCTGAGGTGGGTGGATCACTTGAGGTAAGGAATTCAAGACCAGCAAGGCCAACATGGTTAAACCAGACTCTCGACTAAAAATACAAAAATTAGCTGGGCGTGGTGGCATACACCTATAATCCCAACTATTTGGGAGGCTGAGGCAGGAGAACTGCTTGAACTTGGGAGGCAGAGGTTGCAGTGAGCCGAGATCACACCACTACACTCCAGCCTGGGCGACCGTGAGACTATCTCAAAAAAACAAACAAACAAAAAACCACACACACACAAAAACAAAAATCTGCCTCCTTCATAGTTCTCATCCAATTCAGATCTGCTTGTGTATGAGTAGAGGTTGACAGCTTTTTCAGGCAAGGATGATAATGATATAAGATAAATGGGTCAAAGTAGAAAGAGTAAATAGTGTCTCCCTGTTACATATAACTTTGCCTCTCTCCTCAGTAGCCTGATAAGACCCCACCAAACTCAGTCTCTTAGTTTTCCTAACTTACCCTCCCTTTGGGAGGCCGAAGCAGGTGGATCACTGAAGGTCAGGAGTTCGAGACTAGCCTGGTCAACGTGGTGAACTCTCATCTCTACTAAAAATACAAAACAGCTGGGCACAGTGGCGGGTGCCTGTAATTCCAGCTAGTAGGGAGGCTGAGGCAAGAGAACTGCTTGAACCTGGGAGGTGGAGGTTGCAGTGAGCCAAGATTGCACCACTGTACTCCAGACTAGGCGACAGAGTAAGATCTTGTCTCAAAAAAAAAAAAAAAGTTTTATTTTACGGAAGTGTTGACTTCCCAATTTAGCTTGGCCCCAATTCACCTACATCTTTCACTATTAACACTACCTCTGCAAAGAGAAGGGGATCTGTGAAGCAATACGAGAACATCAGGCTTAGAATCCACAAGCCTTGGCAATCTCACTTTTAGCCCCTTTAGTTGAGTCACTTTACCTTTCTGAGTCTTTGGTTTGTATCTGTAACTGAGAACAATAACTATCTTATAAAAGTATGATAAAAATAATGTTCTGTAACAAGATTCCCCCACCTATTTGTCCTCAATATTCAAATCACTTCTAGGTAAATGAGCCAAACAGCCTTTAAAATGAAATGTACACACATACAGCAATATATTACCCACTTCATACAAGAATGTCATCTTGGTCAAATATTTTTCAGCTCATCTAATTGGAAGCAAGCAGTTTGTAATTTCCATACTCACGTAACAAATGTTAAAACTAACATTTTAATGACTAATGACTGCACTTTATTTATAGTGCTTGCAGAGCAATGGAAAACAGCATACCTAGGTAAAGAACTTCTTTGGGAAAAAAAAAAAAGTCTGGCTATCAAACAACGTTCTCCACACGTTTGTTAAGCACAAAGCCAAGAATCACACCCAAACTAAACCAAGGCTGAAGTCACATGATAAAAGTTTACTGTAGTCAATGCAAAAACAAGTTGATACTATTTAGTCCTTTCAATCTGTAGACTGAAACATACCAGGCCAGTCATACTGATGTAATGCTGACTATAGAACTGAGCCTGAGACAAAACTGCACACCAAATTATTAAACTATCAACAAATTATGATCCTCAATATGACAAAATATACGATACACTAACAACCTCGGCTTTTATATAAACCTTAATCACATCTTAAAATTCTTTTTAGCTAGTCAGTAATATAAAAACCATGTTCACCCTTGTCTATAAATGCATACTTAGATTTTCCCAGTTTTGAATACGTACCAGTGTTAATTGTCGATGGGATAACAAAATAATGGCCTCAGGATTTTTTTAATAACAATGACCTCTTATGGTATACATCTTTACTATTTAAATATTTTCCCTTCAAATCAGGCATCTTTAGGTGGGTAGAAGGAAGGCTTTTACATTATCATTCCTTCTTATGATTGAAAAAATTATCAACTATTATCAAACAAGTATCTTTTTTCTCAAAAAAATACTATTATTATATACTAACAAAAAAAATTAGCCCTCAAATTTTCAAAATTACTTTTTAGAAGGCAATCACACCAAAGAGCACATACGTAGCTTTCGCCCAGAGATGCCACTGGCACACAAACATTAACAGTGAAAGACAGCTTTTGTTTTATTAGAAAGACTTGTACAAAAAATATCAGTTCATGGATTCCACATACTCAAAAAAACTGTCTTCAAATTAATTTAGTTTGGAAGTTTAATATCATCCTCAAAGTTGAAATACCAGTTATAAACAGTATGAAGGTTGTGTAATGATATCCACCAAAACGGATCCATTCCGTGGAAACTTTTATATAAAACACCTACTCTCAAATATTATTTCCATCTTTTTTGGCACTCAGAACTAAAATTTGCGTAAGCAGAGCAAGCAATGGAGATTTACCTCACTACATCTTAGTTTTACAAAGATGTGGAAAGCAATATTAGATGCATTAGCTTCACTCACCCCACTTTAGCATCCAGTATATCTTATCTTCTACAACAGTTTCCAGCACAAACCCTCTACTTACATGCTCCATCTCCCACACCTTTTCATACTATGCTTTTCTTTCCAACTAGATTTATAACTCCTTGACAATAAGCATACTTACTCTTCATTGCTTTTCATTTCTCTCAAAAGAGTATGCAATCTTGGATATTCAATAGGTGTTCAATATTAAACACACTAATTTAAAAGGGAATTGACTGCACAATCTCAGAACACATTTTAATTTATAGACAGGAAAACAAGGACCAAGTTAAGTGGCTGTCCCAAAGTCTGTCCCAATTACTCAAGTAGGAGCGGAAGGACTCATGTCCAAATCTAACTCGCAGTCCAGTCTTCCAGTTACGTTATTACCTCCCTCCTTTCCATGTTTTCTTCAAAAGACTAGTCAACTGGCCAACTATTGACTTAAAAGTCATATAATGCACTGAATTCCAAAAATCGGTAAGATCATCATATATAGTACCTAGAAATTAAGACCTGGCAATATACATTCATTTTGAAAGGCCAATTTTAAACCTTCAAAATAAACACCAACCTCATCTGATATGAAAGGGTAAAGAAACAGGAGATTCAATACATCGCTACCATTAAAAGCCATCTCCAACAAATGATGTACCACCTCATCCACTAGTAGTAGTTTTGTTCAGGCTTGGGAGAAATAAATCTAAATTTGACTTACTTAAATTCCAATTGTTCACAACATGGTTTCTAAAAAAGCCTGTCTTGAAAACATATACATCAAACTCATGAACCTAATTTTCACATCAAACCACAAACAGATCAGGGTAATAGTTTTCCATTGATTTTTTTCACGAATACAAAATGCTAATATGATACTCCACCATTCCGTACTAAAGCGACATGATGCAAAGTTAATTTTGAAAAGGGAAGTTAAAATGTTCACAGCAGAGATCAACATTTTGTGTACTTTAGAAAACTGAGTTACAAGAATTTAAAAATACAACACACAGCTAATAGCTAAATTAGCTACCTGTTTCCCCAATTCCCAGGGGAAAACAAAACGGAATTGGCTAATATAAAATTTAAGGTTAAGTGGACTACAACATTCTATTTTCAGTGTGAGACATTATTTAAACACTAAGCACAATGTCTGGAATACAATCTCAGTCGACAGTTATTACTACTACTACCTGCAGTCACAAAATACTATGAAGTAACTTTTGCAACAAAGATACAAAATTTACCGCTCTTCCATTTTGTTGTTCATTTTAAAAATAAATGGCAAAATGCCAAGTGTGTTAAGCTTAGAGAAGGCTTCGAGTCAGCATATAAATCATAGATTCAACTGACACTTGATTTCCAATCCAAAAACTCCTTATGTAGTATGACTCACCAAATTCCCGATTTCTTCCAACTATGAAAAATAAGTTAAACTCCTCCCTTATACCTACCACCATGACCTTCGTAGAAATTAGGTTAAGAGAATAATTTTTAAATTCTTAAAGACACCCCTTACCTTGGTTTCTGGAGAAGATCGCTTCGTGAGTTTAATACAAGCCACCAAAGGGTACTAAAGCTGTGTGACCTTTAGATATGTTCTGGGATATGGTCTAACAAGACTGCCTTTGGGGGATCCTCTGTGCAGCTTTGCAGCTAACTAGGCCTGGGTACAAGCGGAAAGACTCTTACTCAGCCCACGTAGAGGCCCAGGCTCCATTCCCAAGCAGCAGAATCCAAGCCAGCTCACCCTCAAAACCGTCCCCGACGCTGACCCACAGGGTCTCCGCTCCCCCTGCCACCTCGTCTGGCGCCAAGGCCGGGAGACTCAAAAACCTAGGAGTCGGGTGAACGGCGCCATTTTAGGCGGCGGTGGCAGCGACAACCAATCCCTGCGCGGGAGGCAGGGGGCGCCGGGTCGCTCGGAAGCCGCCG
>NW_012116422.1:3157237-3168091 GCF_000951035.1 Colobus angolensis palliatus
CGCCGGTTCCTCCTGTACTTCTGGCGGCTTTTGAGGCTGGCGCTGGCCCGCTGGCTCTCACCGCAGTACTTGGCCGTCGGCCGCTGCGCCTCCTTCTCCGCTCGCGGAGCCTCCGGAGCTCGGCTCTCTGTAATGGCGGCCGCCGGGCGTGGTGACGTCACGCCCGGCGTCAGGAGACGGCGGGGAGCGGAGGGGAAAAGGGCCGAGGAGCAAGCTGCGCAACTGCAGAGCCCACCCCGTGCGGCCGCACGACCGGAGTTGGGGCGCAAACTGGGGGTCAAAGCGCAGGCGCGACGGTAACTGAGGCGCCTTGACTTTTTGGGCGTGGCTCCCGGAGGGCGGGGTGGTGGGGGAAGGGAAGGATGGAGCTGGAGCATGCGCAGTGCGCACAGCGGCGAACTGGACTAATCCCTTAGCACTAAGCCCAGAGAGGAGAGGACTTGGACCGCGCGCAGGCGCAGATCGGATGGAAACCGGGGCTACTGGTGGCCTGGAACTGGTTCCCATGGGAAGGCTGCTCTGGTGATGAACTCAGTTCCTCACCTGGAGCCTGGCAGCCCGATCACGGAAACGAGAATTGCGACCCCATTGCTCATCCGGGGTGCAGCGGCGCTGTAAACGTGTGGGTTTCCCTCATCTTTGGGGGCAAGAACGGGCAGCGAGTGGCCGCTTGGGTTAACCACCTCCACCTCTGGGCGCGGCTGGCACCTTGTAATTAGGTCACTCGTAGGTGGAGGAGCGTGTACCTACCGGGGGAGTGCCGTGCAGTGCACCTGACTTCCCCGGCACATACCTGTCCCCGGACTTAGGTGTCTCGTCCGGCGCGGTGGCGGGGGCGAGGTTTGGGCTTTTCTTTGAGCCTCGGACCGCGGCTCGCTTCCACGCGCCCAGCTCCTGGCCCGTGGTTGCTTTCCTCCAAGTTTGATTCCCCCCTGGGAATGAGAAACCCTCAACCGCTGCGCGCCCTGGCCTACTTTCAAGAGCGGAAGCCCAGAGAAGATGGATGCACCTGTCCTCACCGCGTCTCGGTGGCGTTAGAAGCAACTGTGATCCGTGCTTAAAAAAGAGCTCGTATACCCTAGGATTGGACCTCTGTCTGGTTATGAATCGCTTTGGAGTTTGCGAAACGTTTTCACATTCCACTGTCCCTGCTTTTACATAAATACCTGGTTCCATAGAACGCCAGCTATGTGCCAGAACCAGAGGGGTCATCCAGACGGAACAGGGACCCTGCCTTGGAGCTCGTATTCTCCCAATAGTACTGGCTGAAGATGGTTTGGGATAGGCAGAAGAAAGATCATAATGCCCCCAGGATTTTGAGAGATATAGAAACTTTCCAAAGAACATTTAACCATAAAGGGCAAGACAAGAGCTGAACCTGATCGCCTGTCTTCCAGGCGCCCCACCCTCAGTATCAGGCAACCCTTCCACGCCCTAGTGCTCAGCGATGCTTGGGAGGAGAGTGCTCAACCTGCGGCTCTGAGGGCGGGAGGTCCCATCAGCCAATAGCAGGACTGAAAATCCTTCTTTATCCAAGACAACCTGTTTGGCGAGGCCGACTGGCTTGGCCTCCCTAGGCTGGAAATTGCAATTCTGCTTTCCCTTCACACCTCCTATTAGTGTGCACAAAAGAAAGTACCTCAGATCTACTCTTCCAGAAGTCTTACCACATACTTAATTTACCAGATTGGGAAAAAGACCCGTTAGCCCAAATTCTGTCCCTGCTTTGCAGTTAACATCCCCAAACAATAGAAGGGTAAGAGTTAAGACCAAGTGGAATGAATAAGGAAAAAAACCATCACTTAATGCCCGTGATTATAAAGCCATACCCACTGTGCTGTCTAATCTTATTCTTTACCATTGCCATGAACCTATGTGAGAAATGTCTGATAGGGCAAGAAGCAGAAGGGCACTCAGAAAAGAGAAGGGACTTGCCTGAGATAGTGGTCAGGATTTAAAACTGCTTACTCCCAAGTACAAAGTCTCAGCCACAGTCATGCAGTTGACCTTCCAAGGTCCGACTTAAGGAATAGAATCAACATAATTTCTCTTTGCCTAGATTGTCTGTTTTTGTTTTGTTTTGTTTTGTTTTGTTTCCGGAATCTCACTTTGTTGCCCAGGCTGGAGTGCAGTGGCACAATCTCGGCTCACTGCAACCTCTGCCTCCCGGGTTCAAGCAAATCTCCTGCCTCAGCCTCCCAAGTAGCTGGGATTACAGGTGCCCGCCACCATGCCTGGCTAATTTTTGTGTTTTTAGTAGAGACAGGGTTTCACCATGTTGGTCAGGCTGTTCTCAAACTCCTGACCTCAGGTGATCCGCCTGCCTCGGCCTCCCAAAGTGCTGGGATTACAGGCGTGAGCCACCACACCTGGCCTGCCTAGATTCTCTTACCTGGAAAGGATGTGGTGATGTTAGTTTGGTAGATGATGAAGTACTGAACACCCACTATGTGCTAAAATTATAATGAGTTTTTCCAAAGTACTGTGAGCTCCTTGTTGGTAGTATTAATGTAGGTGTTATTTATTTTCTCTTGATGCAGATTACTTGGCTCACCACCATCACAAAATGGAGGGAAGATATAATAATTATATGTACTTAAAACATCCTGCCAAATAATTAAATGCCATGACTTAACTCCTTAAGGAATGAATTCTAGGAAGCTCTTAGCATCAGACAGTGAAGTAAAGCATACATGATCATAAACAATACAGAACTAAATCAGGATATATTTTTCTTTAGAAGAAATCCAGAATGTTTGTGTATTCTGTAGAACTCAAAATATCTAATGGACATGAAAAGAAAAATTAAGTTTGACTTATCTGGACTTGACTAATTTGACCTCACTGACTAAATTCTAGAGCTGAAGAACATTTGGAACAAAAAATTTAAAGCAAACCAAAAAGAATTGTCTTTTTAATTTATTGGCAAACACCAGAAAGTAAATAAAGAAAATATGCTTTGAGAAAGAATCTTTGCTCAGATGGCAAATTCAATATACAGCAAGTCTGATTGTTGCCCATGATGTTTAAGCATAGCTATAAATAAAAATCATCTGATGATGGGGGCGGGGTAGGAGGAGGATAACCTTGAGCAAGTAGCTTTATAATAGGCTCCCTTACCCAAGATATAAAAATTGACATTAAACATGGAGTAGGAATGAGATGTATCTTGTCAGCAATTATCTTGGCATTAAGTTAGGTTTATTTTGTTGTTGTTCCTTCCAGTCCCCTGACTTCTAAACTTACTGAGACAGAAAGTAGACCAGTGTCAGAAACGACTCTGGAGTCAGATGGAACTGGGTTTGAATTCTGGTTCTGCAACTGCCTACATGTGTGAACTTTGGCAAGTTACCTAACTTTTCTGAGTCTTGGTTTTCTCGTCTATAAAGTGGGAATAAAAGTAATAGACAAATAATGAGGTTATTCTGAGAATTAAATGAAATTATAAATAAATAAAACCAGGCTGGGTGTGATGGCTCACGTCTGTAATCCCAGCACTTTGGGAGTCTGAGGCAGGTGGATCACCTGAAATCAGAAGTTTGAGACCAGCCTGGCCAACCTGGCGAAACCACCATCTCTACTAAAACTACAAAATAATTAGCCGGGGGTGGTGGTGTGTGCCTATAATCCCAGTTACTCAGGAGGCTGAGACAAGAGAATAGCTTGAACTGGGGAGGCGGAGGCTGCAGTGAGCCAATATCATGCCACTGCACTCCAGCCTGGGTGAAAGAGCAGGACTCTGTCTCAAAAATAAATAAATAAATAACACCAAAATAGTATTAATTAATGTACAATAAGTGGTAGATGTTATTTTTATTATAATTTCTAAGTGGGCTCAGATTTTAAATACATACCCTCTAATGCCAGTTGGAGTCCCTCATATCTGCAGTGAAATACATTGTGGTGTTTGGAAACAGAAATAGAGGTATCAAAAATATCATATAGGCCACGCCCAGTGTCCTGTAATCCCAGCACTTTGGGAGGCTGAGGTGGGTGGATCACTGAAGGTCAGGAGTTCAAGACTAGCCTGGCCAACATGGTGAAACCCTGTCTCCACTAAAAATACAAAAATTAGCCAGGGGTCATGGTGGGTGCCTGTAATCCCCAGCTACTCGGGAGGCTGAGGCAGGAGACTTGCTGGAACCTGGGAGGCAGAGGTTACAGTGAGCCAAGATCATGTCACTGCATTCCAGCCTGGGTGACAGAGTGACACTCTGTCTCAAAATAAATAAATAAATAAAATAAAAACATCATGTAAACACAAAGCCATTTGATGAAGTGGGGATGAGGGGAAGAAATTCAAGGAGAGATAGAGATGGAATAAACAGAAGAACTCCTCTCTTGCCTTGCCATCCATTCAGACTTGTTATATAGAGAAAAACTTACTTAGGACTAAATCCAGGAATTAATACAATCGGTCTCATGCTCCTGTCAACTCAGAATCTTACATCTGAAAAGGGTGCCATAGTTGAAAAGGATAACATGCTCTTTGTACCAAGGCCTTTTATGCCCCAGAAGCCCCAAAATGAAGTCCTGAGCAGTCAAAATTTCAGTGGCTTTGGCCATGGAAAACCTGCCATGCTCTGGCCAACGATGCCTGCCCAGCCACCAGACGATTTCTGCACTCAGTTTACACAATGATGCCTGCAGCTCATTGGCATCTGTCTCTGTTCTTTGTAGTTTTCAGAAAAATTAAGTTTATATTCCCCTTTCACCTGGAATTAGAATTTTATAAATGTAGCCAAACTTTTGTGACCAGGAACTTTGCCACAGATATACTGCCCTTTCCCCCAGCTTCTACTGTCTGGCTAAAGAAAAAAGAGAGAAATGACCATGTCCCCTGGTAATGCCCCTGATGCCTGGATAGTATTCTCAGTTACAAAAGGAGACATTTTTCTGTTACAGGAAAAAAAAACAAAACTCTGAAATGGAAGGCAAAGTTCATCACTCCAGAAGGTTGAGAAAACCTTAATAATACTGTCACCAACTCTGTAGCTATGAAAAACAGTATCATGGAAGTATGTTTGATATATAACGTTATTTGTAACATATTAAGTATTAAAAATATCTTATAAAACAGTATGTGTGATATAACCCCAATTTCATTAACATATATTGTAAATATATGTTTAGAAGAAACTTTAGAAAGCCACACAGTGAAGTATTAATGGTGGTTACTTCCAGTGAGTAGGATTGTTTTTTGTTTCTTCTTTTTGCTAACTTGATTTTTCTGTAATGAATACATAATGCTTTTATAATTATGAAAGAAAATGGCCAGGCACGATGGCTCATACTTGCAATCCCAACACTTTGGGAGGCCAAGGCGGGTGGATCACCTGAGGTCAGAAATTTGAGACGAGCCTGGCCAACATGGTGAAATCTCATCTCTATTAAAAATACAAAAATTAGCTGGGTGTGGTGGTGGGCACCTGTAACCCCAGCTACTCAGGAGGCTGAGGCAGGAGAATGGCTTGAACCCAGGAGGTGGAGGTTACAGTGAGCCAAAATCATGCCACTGCACTCCAGTCTGGGTGACAGAGCAAGACTCCATCTCAAAAAAAAAAAAAAAAAAAGGTGAGGTGGGGGGCTAGGCATGGTGGTTCACACCTGTAATCCCAGCACTTTGGGAGGCTGAGGTGGGCAGATCACGAGGTCAGGAGTTCAAGACCAGCCTGGCCAATATGGTGAAACCCCATCTCTACTGAAAATACAAAAATTAGCTGTACTTGGTGGCACGTGCCTATAATCCCAGCTACTCAGGAGGCTGAGGCAGGAAAATCACTTGACCCCGGGATGCGGAGGTTGCAATGAGCCAAGATTGTGCCATTGCACTCCAGCCAGCCTTTTGACAGAGTGAGACTCTGACTCAAAAAAAAAAAAAGGAAAAAGAAACAAAGAAGAAGAAAAATACCAGCATGTTGGCAGGCCAAGGCAGGCAGATCACAAGGTCAGGAGTTCAAGACCAGCCTGACCAACATGGTGAAACCCCCGTCTCTCCTAAAAATACAAAAATTAGTCGGGCGTGGTGGCACATGCCTGTAATCCCAACGACTCAGGAGGCTGAGGCAGGAGACTCGCTTGGATCCAGGAGGCAGAGGTTGCAGTGAGCCGAGATTGCACCACTGCACTCCAGCCTGGGTGACAGAGCGAGACTGCAGCTCAGAAAAAAAGAAAAAAAGAAAATGTTAGATATGTGAATAAACATGACAAGGCATCTCTTGGGGGAATCACAGGCCCAAAGAATTAAACAACAGGTAGCCAATATAGCCAATAGTTCCAAGTATTCCACTATACCCTGCAATGTTACTCAAGGGCCCTCACTTTCTTATGGAAAGAAGTCTGAGCTCTCCTATGGCCTTCTCACATGGCCTCTTCTCCTGCCTTCTCTCTCACTATAAGCTCTCCTCCTCAGCTTAGCTGGCCACCTCCCAGACCAATTCTGTACTCATCCAACTCCATTCCTTCTTTCACCCTTTGCTCATCCTGCCCTGGAGCCCTGGATTCCCCCCTGGTATCTATATGAACCTTACCTGTCATTTAAGGTCAGTTCAGGCCCCACTTTTCAGAGAAAACTCCGAAAAGTCTTCTCTGGTGGTGACTCCACGTCTCTCTTGGTCAAGAGTACTTAGTAGATTAGCAGGAGACTCTTAGAGACTGGTGGGACAGCACAGACACCTGGTATCAGGGCAGAGGGGTGTGAATGGAGGAGGACTTGGTGAGCCCATACAAGTTGTTCCCTAGAGACTTACAGAAACACTGTGGAGGAGAGAGATGCTTTGCAGGGAGCCAGAGGGGAAATCTGTTTTTATTTTGTTCTTTATTTTCCAGATTAAGCAGTTTACCAGTGTTCTACCTTGATTCCTGACAAAATTTAAAATTAGATTCACCAAAGCAGGTGAATTTCCAAGCACAGAGGTATCCAATTGGTGCTATGAAATTCATTTGCAAAGATAGAAACATAGGTCCATACTGCTCTCCTGTCTGATGGAAAGAAAAGAAACTCTCCTCTCATAGGAGTGTTTGTTCTCTGGCCAATAGAGGGAACACCAAACAGGAAGACCCATCCATTACTAAGCACTTCTATGCTCATGTTTAAATGTGATTCTGGAAGATAGTAATGGAGTCGGGTCCCCAGACAAAAGAAGGAACAGATAGTATATTCAGAAAAGAGAAACTGATGGATGATTTAGTGTCTATAAGTTGATGGTTAGTTCTTAGAGGAAGGATTGCTAATCAGTTGTCTCCGTCTTTGCAGGAACAGGCAAGAGGAAATGAGCCTCTGTCAAGGGGTAACAATAATAAGGGCCGGCATTTATTAAGCGCTTACTACATGTCAAAACTCTTCTAAGTGTTTTCCATGTATTCTTCTTTTTTTTTTTTTTTTTGAGACAGAGTCTCACTCTTATTGTCCAGGCTGGAGTGCAGTGGTGTGATCTCAGCTCACTGCAACCTCTGCCTCCCGGGTTCAAATGATTCTCGTGCCTCAGCCTCCTGAGTAGCTGGGATTACAGGAGTGCACCACCATGCCTGGCTAATTTTTGTGTTTTTAGTAGAGACAGGGTTTCACCATGTTGGTCAGGCTGTTCTCAAACTCCTGACCTCAGGTGATCCGCCTGCCTCGGCCTCCCAAAGTGCTGGGATTACAGGCGTGAGCCACCACACCTGGCCTGCCTAGATTCTCTTACCTGGAAAGGATGTGGTGATGTTAGTTTGGTAGATGATGAAGTACTGAACACCCACTATGTGCTAAAATTATAATGAGTTTTTCCAAAGTACTGTGAGCTCCTTGTTGGTAGTATTAATGTAGGTGTTATTTATTTTCTCTTGATGCAGATTACTTGGCTCACCACCATCACAAAATGGAGGGAAGATATAATAATTATATGTACTTAAAACATCCTGCCAAATAATTAAATGCCATGACTTAACTCCTTAAGGAATGAATTCTAGGAAGCTCTTAGCATCAGACAGTGAAGTAAAGCATACATGATCATAAACAATACAGAACTAAATCAGGATATATTTTTCTTTAGAAGAAATCCAGAATGTTTGTGTATTCTGTAGAACTCAAAATATCTAATGGACATGAAAAGAAAAATTAAGTTTGACTTATCTGGACTTGACTAATTTGACCTCACTGACTAAATTCTAGAGCTGAAGAACATTTGGAACAAAAAATTTAAAGCAAACCAAAAAGAATTGTCTTTTTAATTTATTGGCAAACACCAGAAAGTAAATAAAGAAAATATGCTTTGAGAAAGAATCTTTGCTCAGATGGCAAATTCAATATACAGCAAGTCTGATTGTTGCCCATGATGTTTAAGCATAGCTATAAATAAAAATCATCTGATGATGGGGGCGGGGTAGGAGGAGGATAACCTTGAGCAAGTAGCTTTATAATAGGCTCCCTTACCCAAGATATAAAAATTGACATTAAACATGGAGTAGGAATGAGATGTATCTTGTCAGCAATTATCTTGGCATTAAGTTAGGTTTATTTTGTTGTTGTTCCTTCCAGTCCCCTGACTTCTAAACTTACTGAGACAGAAAGTAGACCAGTGTCAGAAACGACTCTGGAGTCAGATGGAACTGGGTTTGAATTCTGGTTCTGCAACTGCCTACATGTGTGAACTTTGGCAAGTTACCTAACTTTTCTGAGTCTTGGTTTTCTCGTCTATAAAGTGGGAATAAAAGTAATAGACAAATAATGAGGTTATTCTGAGAATTAAATGAAATTATAAATAAATAAAACCAGGCTGGGTGTGATGGCTCACGTCTGTAATCCCAGCACTTTGGGAGTCTGAGGCAGG
This sequence comes from Colobus angolensis palliatus, assembly GCF_000951035.1. Lineage (NCBI taxonomy): Eukaryota > Metazoa > Chordata > Mammalia > Primates > Cercopithecidae > Colobus > Colobus angolensis. The sequence goes on from NW_012116422.1 coordinate 3,166,048, forward strand.
TGGATCACCTGAAATCAGAAGTTTGAGACCAGCCTGGCCAACCTGGCGAAACCACCATCTCTACTAAAACTACAAAATAATTAGCCGGGGGTGGTGGTGTGTGCCTATAATCCCAGTTACTCAGGAGGCTGAGACAAGAGAATAGCTTGAACTGGGGAGGCGGAGGCTGCAGTGAGCCAATATCATGCCACTGCACTCCAGCCTGGGTGAAAGAGCAGGACTCTGTCTCAAAAATAAATAAATAAATAACACCAAAATAGTATTAATTAATGTACAATAAGTGGTAGATGTTATTTTTATTATAATTTCTAAGTGGGCTCAGATTTTAAATACATACCCTCTAATGCCAGTTGGAGTCCCTCATATCTGCAGTGAAATACATTGTGGTGTTTGGAAACAGAAATAGAGGTATCAAAAATATCATATAGGCCACGCCCAGTGTCCTGTAATCCCAGCACTTTGGGAGGCTGAGGTGGGTGGATCACTGAAGGTCAGGAGTTCAAGACTAGCCTGGCCAACATGGTGAAACCCTGTCTCCACTAAAAATACAAAAATTAGCCAGGGGTCATGGTGGGTGCCTGTAATCCCCAGCTACTCGGGAGGCTGAGGCAGGAGACTTGCTGGAACCTGGGAGGCAGAGGTTACAGTGAGCCAAGATCATGTCACTGCATTCCAGCCTGGGTGACAGAGTGACACTCTGTCTCAAAATAAATAAATAAATAAAATAAAAACATCATGTAAACACAAAGCCATTTGATGAAGTGGGGATGAGGGGAAGAAATTCAAGGAGAGATAGAGATGGAATAAACAGAAGAACTCCTCTCTTGCCTTGCCATCCATTCAGACTTGTTATATAGAGAAAAACTTACTTAGGACTAAATCCAGGAATTAATACAATCGGTCTCATGCTCCTGTCAACTCAGAATCTTACATCTGAAAAGGGTGCCATAGTTGAAAAGGATAACATGCTCTTTGTACCAAGGCCTTTTATGCCCCAGAAGCCCCAAAATGAAGTCCTGAGCAGTCAAAATTTCAGTGGCTTTGGCCATGGAAAACCTGCCATGCTCTGGCCAACGATGCCTGCCCAGCCACCAGACGATTTCTGCACTCAGTTTACACAATGATGCCTGCAGCTCATTGGCATCTGTCTCTGTTCTTTGTAGTTTTCAGAAAAATTAAGTTTATATTCCCCTTTCACCTGGAATTAGAATTTTATAAATGTAGCCAAACTTTTGTGACCAGGAACTTTGCCACAGATATACTGCCCTTTCCCCCAGCTTCTACTGTCTGGCTAAAGAAAAAAGAGAGAAATGACCATGTCCCCTGGTAATGCCCCTGATGCCTGGATAGTATTCTCAGTTACAAAAGGAGACATTTTTCTGTTACAGGAAAAAAAAACAAAACTCTGAAATGGAAGGCAAAGTTCATCACTCCAGAAGGTTGAGAAAACCTTAATAATACTGTCACCAACTCTGTAGCTATGAAAAACAGTATCATGGAAGTATGTTTGATATATAACGTTATTTGTAACATATTAAGTATTAAAAATATCTTATAAAACAGTATGTGTGATATAACCCCAATTTCATTAACATATATTGTAAATATATGTTTAGAAGAAACTTTAGAAAGCCACACAGTGAAGTATTAATGGTGGTTACTTCCAGTGAGTAGGATTGTTTTTTGTTTCTTCTTTTTGCTAACTTGATTTTTCTGTAATGAATACATAATGCTTTTATAATTATGAAAGAAAATGGCCAGGCACGATGGCTCATACTTGCAATCCCAACACTTTGGGAGGCCAAGGCGGGTGGATCACCTGAGGTCAGAAATTTGAGACGAGCCTGGCCAACATGGTGAAATCTCATCTCTATTAAAAATACAAAAATTAGCTGGGTGTGGTGGTGGGCACCTGTAACCCCAGCTACTCAGGAGGCTGAGGCAGGAGAATGGCTTGAACCCAGGAGGTGGAGGTTACAGTGAGCCAAAATCATGCCACTGCACTCCAGTCTGGGTGACAGAGCAAGACTCCATCTCAAAAAAA